>NC_088422.1:60887762-61092762 GCF_034236695.1 Oncorhynchus nerka
ATAATTATGACTTACTGTCTCGTAACTCGTAGTCAGATTTGATTTTCTTGGTGGCAGGATACGGGCTTCCATACGGTTAGACAAAGACAGACATGAAGAAATAGAAAATGTGGTTAAGGGGACAGGGTAAGGATATACCATTTGCAATTATTTTCAGAATATTAGGTATGAACTTACTGCTTGTATATATCGTGGGTACAATAGCACAGTAACAGGTGGCATGTAGGCCTAACAGGTGTGTATGTGAGGTTAATAACAGGGTGTGTTTCAAGCTGTGGTTAGGTATTGCTGGTAATAATTAGTCCACTGCTCAGGGGAGCAGCCAGTATAAGTAAAGCTAATTTAACAACGCCAAGGCCAGGTCTCAATTCTAGGTAGAGGTCGGGAAATGATTAGAGCTCAGCAGGTTCAAAGCCCTGACAAGGCTTACGAGGAATGCATTAGCGGAGCTACAAAGAGGTCTGTTGCATTAGGCCACAATATGTAGCCATTTTGCGACGGTACCACTAATGCATTCCTTATAGACCTATGGTTTGTTATCTTGCACTGTGACATGTAATTAAAACTGCCTACTTAAGTCATTTACTCGCTGTAAATATTTGAATATAGATATCTAAGTGAATAGGATTGTGAATCTACAGTATATTTTCTGTGTCATGATTTGGATATAGCTTACTACTGTATAGAAGGACACTGGCTCTGACCAAACGACTGTACTTGCTTCCTCTCATCGCTGTAGTATTTGGGCTGTTGCTGCCAAATCTCCCTCCCATTTTCCCCTGGTCCATGTTTCCTCGGGCCCTGGTCACGGACCGCGATCTTAGCTCAGGGACCGTTTGAAGAAGGGGTGGGACCATTGTCAGAATACAGTTTGTTTGTTTACTGAAGTCTTCATTTTGGGAATTTTACATTACGGCGGAGACAATAAATCATGATCCCACCGCTTCTGTATTGGTGGAATTGCCAAGCATCAAAACCCAAAGTCACATCATGAATAGGTCATTGGGATAGTTCATAAAATGCCCGTATCACTTTGGACTACTCGACTTCTTTTGTTTTTTAGAGCGTTTTATTGTGTACATGTCCAGCATGGATCGTTAACACACTCAACAGGAGGTGAACACACACCGCAAATGTATAAAATCTTCACGTTCTCCAGCAAAACAAAATAAAAACACACACACGGAATGTTATTCAAAGTACAAAAAAAGAAATCCTACGTTGAAGTTGAAAGAAGAATTCGGAGATAAAACGGCACATAATTAAACAAACCGGAATGAATATTCAAAAATAATCATGATAATCACACAGACAAAATGAACTTTTTTTATTTTCATCCCATCAATGTTAATAGCCGTGGTGAGGTTTAAAAATAAAATAACGACTCACTGAAGCATTGCCCGGGTAGTAACTTTCACACAACATTGCTGTAACGTTTCTAAAACATTTGTGAGATGTAACGCTGTGCTGCCAGAGCCTAGTAGGCTTTTAGTTGCCTGGTTTTCTAAGGACCTGGGAGGAGCAGTCTACCGTAAGTCAGTTGAGAGTTAATAGCGTGTAGTGGTCTCAGTCGTTCAAGCTCATCTGAGTGAGTAAGGTGAGATGCACTCTGGGATAGGGATGCACACCCACTGAGTGTGTGTCTGGAGTCGAGACGTTGACGACTCAACTGAAGTGCAGCGATCATTTTCCCCGCCAACCTCTGGATCTTGACAGACATCAAACAGAGGATTGAGACATCGAACGCAGGGATCAAAATGAACCCCTTTCTCTTGACATCGTGTCATCTTTCTAACAGATCTCTCTTTTTCTCCACAAAGAGCAGTCTGGCATCCTGTGTGGTTGTTGATTGCAATGAATAACAAAACCATTTTGGTCAAGCTAGTGGTTAACCGCGAGACACGATATGAAGCAACTGTACAGGATGCCTGTGAAATGCACTGGCCACAAACAACAACTAACGGAATATATAGAACCAACATAGTCTGCTGGGTTCCTCTCTATCTTGGATATAAAACATCAGACCGCCTTGGCTGCTCTGCTCCCTCCCTGGCCATGACAGAGCTGCGGGGAGGGACAGAGTGGGATTGTGGGAGGAAGGAAGCATCCGGATCCTGGCCTAGGGCTCAGCCTGCCTTCCTGCTGGGCCGGAGCAATGACAGCATGGAGGACAATGCTGCACTTTGTGAGAGAGACCATTGTTACAGTCCCCCTGGGGCCAAGGCAGGGCATAGACGGGCTGCAGAGTAGACCAGACGAGTGCAGAAGAGTAGAGTGGTGTTGAACAGAGAGAGAAAGTAGTGATAAGGCTAGAGTAAAGTTACTAGAGGCGACTACAGAGTAATAGCACTCGAAAAAACTCACACCAAACACATACACACAGAGGGTGTTGATACCTCAATCAATCCCTGACATAATATTTCATAACTGTATTTTTCTTAACTGTATTTTTCATAACTGTATTTTTCATAACTGTATTTTTCATAACTGTATTTTTCATTGCTGTATTTTTAACTGTATTTTTCATAACTGTATTTTTCATTGCTGTATTTTTCGTTGCTGTATTTTTCGTTGCTGTAGTGTTCCAAACAATTCTCATGAAAAACAAAAGAGAAAAGGAAAAAAACAAAGCAGTCTTGGACTCAATCCCAGAGTGCTCTTATAAAGGCTCAAGTTGCCTTCAAGCAGGCAGTTCCTTTGTGAAATTTCCCACATTTCCGTTGCATCTGCTCGAGCCAGTTCTAAGGCAGGCATCGTTGGGGACTACAGTGTCTTATTGGGGAGACGTCTCAGACACAGCGAGAAACAGCTGGAAACTAAATCCACACTAAGAGACAGACATACTAGGAACACGAACAGCCACAAAGGTCTGGGACTCGCAGTGATAGTCTACTCCATACAGGCACAAAGACACTAGCTATCCCAGATAAAGAGAGAGCGAGTAAGGCATGGACTGGGTCTCAGACAATGAGTGAGCATTTTTTGAGTTTGTCCAGATACCTTCTAGGCCTGCTGATGGTGATTTTACCATTGATTTGGACAGGATGGGTGGGTGGATGGGGACGGGTGGGGTAGTCAGGGGGGAGAAGAGAGAGGGAAGGCTTTTACCTCTGATTAACTCCCCTCTCAACCTCGCAGCACAATGAGAGGGCAATGGGCAGAGGCGGTCTCCTAGCAACCCCATCGAACGGGATCCATCACTGACACACGCAGGACCTCTCATGACAGTGATTCCTCTCCGCTGTCAATAATATTTATAATGGCCCTTTTAACTGCCCCCCCCCATCTCAGTGGTATTATTGAAGCATCTCACGCATCCTCAGTGCACCTACCCCACCCCCGTCGATGCCTCAGACAGACATGTTCATCACAACTACTGTTTGACGGATGGTAAACAGTGAAAGCTGTCAGGTATCTGAGTGTAAAATGACTTATCTCTACCTTACAGCAAATCCTTTCTCAGTATCTTTTGGGCTGCTAGTAAATCTACCAGACGTATGCATACTGTACATGCGCCTTTGTGGTCGAAGACAAGAGCATAGGGAATACATAACAACGTGAGAAATAAAGAAGTTACATACACTGCGTGCTACTATTTCCCTTTGGTATCAGAGAATAGACTCCACAGTTCCTTCTCTGGAGCTAGTGAATGTGGGTCATGGGATACAGTGCCAATAATAATCCTTACAGGAAGAGCCCCGCAGTGAGCTCCTCTCCCTCACTCCCCCTACTGTCTTACTCAGCTGTAGGAATGGACCTCTGGTCTCTCACTCAGCCTGCCTTGCAGCCTCCCCAACCCCCTCCAACAATCACCAACATCTGGGCAAAACAATCGAGGAACAGACTGTAAGCCTTCCAAAACACTTAACAGATAAGGTTTCTGTCTTTGAACTCCCCATGTAGATCTCTAGCCTCTCATGCCCTCTCTCGTTCCCCTTCTCCCTCTCTGGTAAAGTCTGTCTCTCCGTTTGGACCTCTCAGAAAATGAAAAGAAGCCTGCTTTGGTACAGAGAAGGCCTAAGATTCTAGGCTGGAGGTTAACAATATTTTAAAACACCTGCTATTTTAAATGAGAGGAAGTGCTGACATTTTCTGAGTATGTTCAGAGGAATACTTCTCTAGACCAAGCTCAGAGCGAGCGAGAGAGAGAGAGAGAGAGAGAGAGAGAGAGAGAGAGAGAGAGAGAGAGAGAGAGAGAGAGAGAGAGAGAGAGAGAGAAAGCCCTCCAATCTATTTAAATCTAGGAGAGTAGGGTATTACAGAGAGAGGGCTCATTGTGTGGTGCATTACTTGAATTATATTTATTAAAACATTTCAGGAGGCTGAAGTATCGCTGGTTCCAAGTATATCTCAGATGAAAAGTGTCAGTCAATCTCTTATCTACTGGGCACAGATGTTATTTCAAACTCTAGTTTGATTTAATTTTGGTTGAGTTGTCAACTAACTTCAATTCAACATGAAATCAACAAAACATTTCAGCATGTCATTCCCAGCTAGCACATAATGTTCTGAGAATCACATTTATTTGAGCTTGGTGAGAGCGTGGTTGTCCTCTTGTTATTTTGCATAAAACCTTCCCACAATGTTCTGGGAATGGTGCAGGGTACCCAGCTAGCTCATAAAGTTCTGAGAACCTTATATTTCTTAGGTTGGAATGTCAGTACTGTTTCCTATATGTTTCATCATGGTTCTATTTAAAGTAATGTTCTCCAATTGTTCAGAGAATGTTAAGAAACAAAGTTCTTCTGTGGGATTTTCGGTACTTCAGAATAACTTTTTTCTACAGGTTTTCTCATGGTTCTATTGAAAGCTATGTTCTCAGAACGTCCAGAGAACGTTAAGAAACAACGTTCTTCCGTGGGAATTTCAGTACTTCAGCATAAAGTTTTCTGCAGGTTTCCTCAAATTTCTATTTAAAGTAATCTTCTCAGAAACATTAATAAAAGGTTCCATAAAATCCCACAATAAAACATTAGTAACGTTCAAAGAACGTTCTAAGAATGTTATTTAAAAACATACATTCCGTCCTCAGCATCAATGGGCTAATAAGTCCATGGAGAGAGAGCAGAATATCATAAGTTCCTAAGAAGGTGAATTTCCATGTGTCCTATCTGTGCTTGGAGTTCAAAACAGTTAACCTAAGATAGCAGTAGTATTAAAAGTCTTATTCCCAGAACTTTATTTAATTACCTTCAAATTAACCTACAATTTCCACCTCAGAACATTAATAAAACCTCACAGGAAAACTTTCAGGGAACCATAGTAAAACGTTCTCACAACCTCCCTGCAACCTACAAATGAACGTTCCCAGAACAGGCAAAATGTTCACTTCCATTCTCAGAACGTTTAAAAGACATTTCGTTTTACTATTCAGGAAATGTTTGGCTTCTTTCCCAGAACCAATGGATAACCAAAAACGTCTGTTCCCACAACCTCCAAGGAACCAAATGTGCTAGCTGGGTTGGATTTAGGTTAAAAGTTTGGTTTAAAAATTTTATTCCCTTACGTTGTTGACTTTTTGCAAATCCAATCAGTTTTCCACATTGATTCAACATCCTCACATTGAAATGATGTGAAAACAACATTGATTCAATATGTTTTTGCCCAGTGGATATTCGTTCAATACTAGTCTCTCTCCTACCTCAGCACCTCAACTGCTCCTCCAAGTCCCACACAGAGTCATTTCACAGTGAATTGCCTTTGTCTTAAAAAAATAATAAAAATAGGAAAGAAGCACCTTTCTTTTCCAACCCTTCCCTAATCATAACAACTCAAACTCTCATTGCCGCCGTTAATAGGACCGAAACAAGGTTAGAAATTAAAAAGGCACCACGGGACCATGTTTGGTTGAATAAGCCAAACGTTTGTGAAAGTTGTCTATAAAATATGGACAAGATTTCCAATATCATCCATGGTGCCCTTGAATTAAAAACAGATGAGAAAACCAAAAGTTCAGTTAGTGGCTGTTCAACATGGAAGGTGTAGTGACAAAAGGCATTGGGTGAGTTGCAGTTCAAAAAGTGACACTATTTACACTGATCTCTCTCCTGTTGATACCTGACGTGCAGTAGGCCTGCTTCAGCTGTAGGAGTCCTGAGGGAGGGAGGAGGTGGGAGGGAGGAGTGGGAGAGGGATGGGGGGGGCTCTCTGCTTTTCACAGAATCAAACCTCCTTCACTCCCTTCATTCTGTGCTGCAGTCTCTCTCTCTATCGCTCTGTTAAGTCTCTGTTTTCCTTTCGAAGGCTAATCCAAGAACCAGATGGAAGTTATCTCAGAGAAACCCACTGTAACGGGCAGAGAGAGAGAGAGAGAATAATGCAGACACTTCCTGGTTTAGAAAAAAAGACTCACACACAATATGAACCAAACAAAAACAAAAAAACAATGTGCAAACGTTCTGATATAAATAGACTACAGTCAACTCATTGGGTAGAGCACCATGGGAGGGGAACGAGTTAGGTGTATGTGTTTATGTTTACTGTGTGTGTGTGTGTGTGTGTGTGCGCGTGCGTCATGTGTGTGTATGTATTTGCACGTATGTCTCTACTACCATGTTTTGGATGAGAAGATAGAGGAATGAGGGTAGGGTTCAGGTTGTGGGGGGGGGGGGGGGGTTATTAAGTGGGTCAGAGGTCACACCCAGTCCTGCATGGAGCGTTTGCAGTGGACCAGAAGTTTGGGAGTTCCTTTCCTCTTCAGTGTGTTGATGATGGCGTAGATCAGTCCCAGGATGCACAGCACCAGGACCAGGGGTACTGTCACCATGATGATGTTCATAGTGCGCGTCTCGCTCTCGTCGATCTTCAGCACCACGTCTACCTCGTTGGTCTCCTCTTCTCTCTCGTCCTTATAGTCTACATCGTTGGTACGGTCCTGATCCTTGTCCCGCTCCTTGTCCTTCTCCTTGTCCCGGCCTGCGTCAGGGTTGAAGGGCGGGCGATCCACTTCGGGGACCTTGCGGCCTGCGTCGGTGTCCCTGTCTCTGTCTGGGTCCAGGTCCACACTGCAGCCCATGAAGTCCCTCAGGATGGATTTAGGGTAGCCCGGCTCACTCTTCATCCTGTGGTTGTCAAACTTCCAGTATTTGGATCCCTTGTAGAAATATGTATAAGCTGGGAGGGGAAGACAGGGGCAGAATGTTGAGTACTAAATACACTATTATGATAATCAAATACTTATCCACGGCATTGATTGAGGCAGTAAACACAGTACGGTTCTGGGGAAAAGAAAGACAGCAAAAAAAACACCTTATTTTTCTTCATCCTTTCAAATTAATGTCACTTTTTCCCCCTACTCAGCTCATCAACCCTACACTAAGCTCTCTTTCTCTCCACCCCCCCACCCCCCCTCCAGCTCTCTCTCTGATTGACCAGACCCACCCTTCTCCTTTGTTTAGAGTGTTCATTACTGGCATTCTCTTGGCCCCCCTCTCGCCTCTCTCACCTCCATCATCGCTGAGGAAAGCCCCCTTGGGAGAGGACGGGACCGCAGAGCCCCACACACTGATTGGCTTGGGGTAGTCCTTGTCTACCGCACGGGACTGTTCGTTAAAGCGCCAGTACCTAGAGACGAGAGGGAGAGAATAACAGTATGTTAAACCCCCTATACAGCCTGCATGTTAAATCAGGCATGATGAGATCGTAATCGTGCAAAAACATATTCCGTAGCCCAAAAATAGAAGACAATTTACAGTAGTGAACGCATGATGGAAACTCCTTCGGTCAACGTGGAAAAGGGCAACAATTCACAGATAACTAGGAGAGTCCCTTCCTTACCAGTCTCCTTTGAAGAAGTATGTGAAACCTGATGGTTCCCACCAGATGGCTGTCTCTATCTTGTCATAGGGGATGTCCCTGCCGTAGTCTGTCAGCTCCTGGGGGTAACCAGGCTCCAGGTTTGCCTCCCTGAACAACCAGTACTTATTCTCTACAGGTGGAGGAGAGGAAGGGGGAGGAGAGGAAGGGGGAGGAGAGGAGAAGTACAGTGGTGTGGGAGGGGTGGGGGGAACGGATACGTCAGGAAAGGGGAGACAGATATTTTGTGGGACATAATCATTCAGGAGGGAGGGATGGATGGAGAGAAAGAGGGAGGGAGAAAGGCATTCATGGTTAACGGTCCTTTGTGGAGCATAGGGACTTTCCCTTTCCAACAACTACCACTCACGAACCTGGAGATCGCTATGGAAACTGTTAACCCGCCATTATATTACAGTCTTGTTTATTTGCTGGCTAGCATGCACCAATAGTGGACATAATAGAGAGTGAAATTGTGTTTATGCACAGCTTGGGTTCGAGTGGAAATGTCGAGGACATGGCGAGTCGTTTTCTTTTATTGTTTTACAGTATGTTAGACACAGAGGCACCGTCCGTATGCCCTGCTTTCTGTTCTCCTGGCCCAGTTCTACATTGAAAACAAAACCTTTGCAGTCAGCATCTGGAGACAAACGGCTGATGCAACTCTCTCCCTCACATTTGCCAGATGTTGCAGGCCAACTTTTGGTCCCTTGGTTTCTTTGCTATGGCTGTCATCCAAATTTCAGAAGGCCTTGCCAATGACATCATTTGCCCTGAAGACTTTCTCAGGGAGAGCCAGCTGTCTTAAAAAGCTACAGCTCAAATGTCTCCCCAAAAAGCATTTTCGCTATCTTCATCTGTCTTTCACTGTTTCTGGTTACAAAATTCATGGAACAAAGTGATGCCGGCGGGATCTATAATAACCTCTACAGACATATCATATTGAGTAGGTTCTCCTAAGGATATTATTACATTTGTGGTTTAACAATTGAGGAGGAGGTGGGGGGGAAATCAATAGAAAACCGCAATGAAGTCTGGGCGAAAAATCGTATAGCAGCAAAAGCACTTTTTATGTCAACCTAATGAGGGAAAATGATCTAAATGAAAGTTAAAACCTAAAGTGTTTGGGGGGCATGGGGCGGTTTCTATGGCAACGGTGTAGGGAGGAACGAGGTAGTTGTGACCGAATGAGGAGTCTGGGGAGGATTACAGCTTGAGCCAATGGGCATTCACTGCCACCAAGGAGATCTCATGTCTAGCCAAATCCGAATTGCATTGCAGCGCAAAACTCTAGGGATCTCCAGTCCTCCCATTTCAACTTGACGATGTCATTATCTTTTCCATTTAGACAGAAACATCATCTTTTCGATCAATCCAAAGACGGTTTGTCCGTAATATACTATTCCAGGTTACAATACATTTGGGGATCCATGCTAAAGTGAATGTGGAGATCAAGGAACACTTACTATCTGCAGAAATACGTGTTAATGTGGAACTAGCAATGTTTACTCACTGCTCAACTGTAATTCAATTGTAATGTGGAAAACACTAACAGCTTTAGGTTTAATCTCCAAGGCACACTAGCGTAAAAAGAAAATGCACACACTGCACACACCGAAGACTGAAACCATGTGAATCTATTTTAGTAACAGCAACAATGCTTCATTATAGTGTAACCAAACCAACCATTCAGCTGTTTTGTCATTGCTGCTACTTCAACACATTAACAACCACTATTCCAGGCCTCTGAGTTGGACTATTTCTCCTCTGTTTAACCCTAATTAAAACATTTAAAAAATGACTGACTGTGTGTGTGTGTGCACGCGTGCGTGTGTGTGTGAGCGCGTGTTTGTATGTATGCCTCCGCGCCTGCTTGTAGATTAGGAGATTAGGAGAGTACAAATACCTTTAAAGAAGACAAATTTCCCATCGTGTCTCTCGTAGGCTGCATCGATGTCCCCAGGCAGTCCCCTCCAGAAGTGACCAATGGGCATTGGGTAGTTGTCCAGGACCCTGTTCCTCCGCACCCTCCAGAACCAGCGACCCTGTCAGAAAAGATCGGGGAGAGCCGTTAGAGGGCACATCCACTGGAGCTCTACTCTTCAGCCTGACCTCTAACCTCTGACCCTACCTGCCTGTGACATGGCTCTCTGGAGCTGCTGCCTGCACACCAGAAATGGACGCAACACTGCGTATCAGCAGTTTAGTACCATCACGCAGTCAGTAAACTGCAGAAACATATGGGAGAGAGGAACAGAGAGTGCCAAACATGATGGGCCATGTGCCTGATAGTTCCTGAACCTCTCCTCTCTATCAGAGCCTGTTCAGCACCTTGCCTGGAGGAGGAGGTCTTCACAGCCACGTTCAACAGTTTGGATCAATCAATAGGAGAAATACTTCAATAACGCATTCACTACATATGCTACATACACATCTGCGCACACATGCTCTCTCTCTCTCTCTCTCTCTCTGTCAGTGCGTCCTCAGTAAGTCCCTAGTCACATGGTGCGGTGGGCGTCCGAGCTTGACCTTCACATTCCCTCCATCTCGTTGGCTCAGGCCCAGAGCTTGAGATGACTTCAGATCTGTCTAATATAGAAACCAGACCCAGGAACGCAGCCAAGGGCCTCTAAATTAAAACCGTCTGTTCTAACACCCAGCCCCCACCCCTCCCTCCTCCTCTACATCCACTAACCCCACCCCTCTCCACGCCACACACTCCCCCCTTCCCTTTCACCACCACGGCACACTCTGCAGTATCTAAAAGAGAGGGCAGGGTCCCGTCTATAGAAAGAGAAAGAGAGGGCACATTGAGTCCCATTTAAAAAGGTGGGGGAAACAGCTGCTAGCCCGCACTCTCTCTGTCACCTGACTTTCACACAGACATTTTACATTACATTTAAGTCATTTAGCAGACGCTCTTATCCAGAGCGACTTACAAATTGGTGCATTCACCTTATGACATCCAGTGGAACAGCCACTTTACAATAGTGCATCTAAATCTTTTAAGGGGGGTGAGAAGGATTACTTTATCCTATCCTAGGTGTTCCTTAAAGAGGTGGGGTTTCAGGTGTCTCCGGAAGGTGGTGATTGACTCCGCTGTCCTGGCGTCGTGAGGGAGTTTGTTCCACCATTGGGGGGCCAGAGCAGCGAACAGTTTTGACTGGGCTGAGCGGGAACTGTACTTCCTCAGTGGTAGGGAGGCGAGCAGGCCAGAGGTGGATGAACGCAGTGCCCTTGTTTGGGTGTGGGGCCTGATCAGAGCCTGGAGGTACTGAGGTGCCGTTCCCCTCACAGCTCCGTAGGCAAGCACCATGGTCTTGTAGCGGATGCGAGCTTCAACTGGAAGCCAGTGGAGAGAGCGGAGGAGCGGGGTGACGTGAGAGAACTTGGGAAGGTTGAACACCAGACGGGCTGCGGCGTTCTGGATGAGTTGTAGGGGTTTAATGGCACAGGCAGGGAGCCCAGCCAACAGCGAGTTGCAGTAATCCAGACGGGAGATGACAAGTGCCTGGATTAGGACCTGCGCCGCTTCCTGTGTGAGGCAGGGTCGTACTCTGCGGATGTTGTAGAGCATGAACCTACAGGAACGGGCCACCGCCTTGATGTTAGTTGAGAACGACAGGGTGTTGTCCAGGATCACGCCAAGGTTCTTAACGCTCTGGGAGGAGGACACAATGGAGTTGTCAACCGTGATGGCGACATCATGGAACGGGCAGTCCTTGCCCGGGAGGAAGAGCAGCTCCGTCTTGCCGAGGTTCAAGACTCTGTTCCCGCAGCGTTTGGGGTTCGGGAGAAGCCTGCGGCCGGGTGGTCGGGCTCCCAAGCGCATCCGAATGCCTGCACTACATGACAAGCCTGCTAAAACGGACAATGAAATAACTAAAGGCAATGCTAGAAGGCTATTAATACCCACGACCACAGCACTGAGCATATCGCGTGTGCCAATTACTGTTGGAACTGGCTTGGGCTTGCAGCATGTTGCACGAGGAGCATTTTACGAGTTGGACTGAAATAAAGTAGTTCAACTGGTTGAACTGCTCTGTTTGCTTTAAGTCAGCACAAAACACGTCTGAAACGGTACAAGAGGGGAAATCGCGCTCTCAGTGTGGGACTCGGAGTGCTTTCCAAAAACGACCTCACAGATCTGCAAACTCATTCATTAGCGGTAAGTTAATAGCATTGGGCTGTCAGCATTAATGGTAAAAGCTAAGAGTTGCATCCTCCTGGCAGCAGCTCTTGTCTTTGTCCTTCAAGCGGGGAAGCGCAGCCTGTTAGTGAACAGAGCATCATTTAAAGCAGACCTGCCCTGCATCTAATCTACTCCAACACGGAGAGAGGCAGGAAGAGAAGAGAGATGACAGAAGTGTAATTACGATTCTGAAGAAGAAGAAAAAACCACCCGCACGAGTCAAATGTACCGACTGTGGAGCCTCACAGGCGCACAAGAGAAAAGAGAACTGACCAGATGAGACTTTCTGTGAACACTACTCAATGTCAGAGACATTCTGGGCTCGATGGTACCTTTCCTAAAAAAATAGACCGGGGGCATCCGCAGAGAGACGGCTTTGTGAAGCTACAGTCTGTCGTAAAGCTGATGTATACTACTTCAAATAAAGCGCGATGACGAAAGAGCGCAGCACAGTCAAAGATGACTCTTTTCCCCCCTGCTCTCATATCTACATAACCCTCCAACTCTATGGTGTCTGTCATGTACACCTCCTCTGCCCTCTCCCACAGAGACAGTTGGCCAGAGAGACAGATAACTGAAGTCCATGGCAAATGGCAGTTCTTGGAAAAAAAGAGACAACCAACTTATGTAGATACAGTCGAAAGAAAGAGGAGTGCATTAGAGGGAACATGGCTCTTTTCAGTGCTAGACTGGACTGAAACAGGTGCCTGCCCTGTTTATATTTATATGTAGGTGCTAGATACCTTTGAGCTAATATTCTAAATGAAGAGCAGGAGCTTAAGCAGTAAAACATTTTAGCTGCCGTTACTCAGCTCCGGCGAGCTCCCGCCCAAGTCAAGCACGGGCTCTTTTCAAACCAAAGAGAAGAGTCGACCACATCAACTGAAGCATAAACAGTGAAATCCTCTCCAGCTGTCGGCAAATGGCCTAACAAATGGTTCAAACGAGAGCCATCGACGCAGCCCTGGACTGGTTGGTCCTGCAGTTGTTAAGGCACACCTGAGACCTAGAGAGTGCTGCTCCTCTCCTCTTTACGGGGCTCCATGTCATAAAATAGAACGGATCTGAGGTTTTACAGCCTGCTTAGGGCCCAATTGAACCCAGGCCCTGAACCAACTGCCCATAAGGCTCTCCAGATGATCCTAACCTGGGGAGAGCAGATTTTACTGCACTACTGAGAGACACAGACAGACAGCATCATGGTTATCACGCCCACTGGCTGCAATAAGACCAGCCTTTGATCAAATGACCTGCGAGATCAAATCAAATCACATTTTATCGGTCACACAGTTAGCAGATGCTATTGCGTCTGCAGCGAAATTCTTGTGTTCCTCGCTCCAACAGTGCAGTAATATCCAACAGTACACAACAATACACACAAATCTAAAAAGTTAAATTATGGAATTAAGAAATACAGAAATATTAGGACGAGCAATGTCGGGAGTCTGGAGTGTAAATATAAATACATATGTATATATGTGATGGGGTGTATAGACCATAGACAGTATATGGACAGAATATGTAGTATATCTGGAGAATAGTATATGTTTAGCAATAGTTAAATAGGATAGGCCTTGACTAGAATATAGTATATACATAAGAAGGGGGTAAAACAGTATGTAATCATTGTTAAAGTGACCCGTATTCCATGACTATGTACATAGGGCAGCAGCCTCTAAGGTGCACGGTAGAGTAACCGGGTGGTAGCCAGCCAGTGACAGTACTGTAAGTAGGTTATGCAGCCACCCAAGAGCAATCTGTTCTTTGCAGCCACGCTGAGACTGAATCAACTCATCTCATATGTGTAGGAAGGCAGTCTGAGGTCCTCACCTTGAACACAAACATCTCTCCCCTGAGCATGGTGACCGTGTCGAAGTTTCCTTCACAGATGTTTGGGCCGTAGTGGTCTGGGCGGTCAGTCGTGCGGGGCTTGTCTGGCCTCCGGGGTGGGGCATTGGGGGAGAGTTAGGGGAGATCTAGGGGAGGGTTGGGAGGAGAGTTGGGGGTGACTTGGGGGAGAGTTGGGGGGTTTGGGGTCTGGCTGGGCTGGCCGGCGAGGAGTGACAGTGGGAAGAGCCTGGGTGGGTGTACCGTCTGGCTGACCTAAAGAAGATAAAGTGATAAACGCATTAAATAAAAGCAGTTAGAAGCTACTCTCCACTCCAAAGTCCTAAAAGGAAATCAAGGGCTCAGAGATTTGTCCTCCAACTGATCTCATAATTGGTAGCTGTGTCCTGGTTTTGCCCAAGCTAGATAAGTGGATATGTGAGTCAGCAGGCTGATTTTCCACTTAGAGCTGTGGGGAGGAGGCATGTAGAGTGGAAACACAGACCTCAGACTATTCCAACTTCAATCAGGGTTCTAAACACAGGGGTGCCCAGGGCTGGAACTCCCCACTCTTATGCAGTTATACTGCAGTGCCAAAAATCAGACTAAAACACTGAAAACCAAAGCTCTTACAGCCAACATTATCAGGTCCATATACCAGTGGTTTTGTTGCAGAGGGCCAACTCACCATAGATCTGTTGTATTCCCCTGAGGTCATCCTCGGGCAGTTGAAAGTCGTCCGTTTCCATCCACTGGTAGAAAGGAGCCATGATGGCCATTGGGTTGTTGGAGTGTTCCAGGCCCAGGGCATGGCCCAGCTCATGTACCGCAACAAGGAACAAATCATTACCTGGAGAGAAGAGAAGAGAGAGAGAGAGAGAGATATAGAGAGACAGAGAGAGCGAGAGAGAGAGAGAGAGAGAAAGGAGGATAGTCATTATCATACTCAAGGCACTTAAGAAGTATACACCTCGCCACGACTAAACCTGAAATCGACAACGAGTGAGTAAAGTGAGAAGAGCAATGACCTGAACTGTGGCCACAAGCAGGAAGTGTTAACAGAGTTACTGGGATCACCCAGGAGGGAATGGCAGACAACGAGCGATACGGGCCATTCAGGTAGCATCTCACGCAACGTGTCTTTTTTCATCCTCTCTCTCCACACGCTAACTAACCGTGTGTTGATTCAGAACACTTCATTAATTCATGCTACAGACATGTAAAGCAAAAAGGCACTGAAACCACGACAATCTAGTAGTGTAGCCTTAGGAACCGGAATGAAAGACAGAAATGTACTGTACATCGCTTCCAAAAGAATGGTTCTAAAATGGTTGGAGTGAAATGAAGGACAGCTATATTTGGCAAGTTTAGCAAATAGAGTTGACTTGGAGAGCTCGGGGCTTGGGTTGGGGCTCGAGCTGTGGTTGGAGCTGGGGCTAGGGTTGAACCTGGGACTAGGGTTGGACCTGGGGCTAGGGTTGAACCTGGGACTAGGGTTGAACCTGGGGCTAGGATTGGACCTGGGGCTAGGGTTGGACCTGGGGCTAGGGTTGGACCTGGGGCTAGGATTGGAGCTGGGGCAAGGGTTGGAGCTGGGGCTTGGGTTGGGGCTCGAGCTGTGGTTGGAGCTGGGGCTAGGGTTGAACCTGGGACTAGGGTTGGACCTGGGGCTAGGGTTGAACCTGGGACTAGGGTTGGACCTGGGGCTAGGGTTGAACCTGGGAATAGGGTTTAACCTGGGGCTAGGGTTGAACCTGGGGCTAGGGTTGAACCTGGGACTAGGGTTGGACCTGGGGCTAGGGTTGGAGCTGGGGCTAGGGTTGGAGCTGGGGAAAGGGTTGGAGCTGGGGCTAGGGTTGAGGCTGGAGCTGTGGTTGGAGCTGGGACTAGCGTTGGGGCTCGAGCTGTGGTTGGAGCTGGGGCTAGGGTTGAACCTGGGACTAGGGTTGGACCTGGGGCTAGGGTTGAACCTGGGACTAGGTTTGGACCTGGGACTAGGTTTGGACCTGGGAATAGGGTTTAACCTGGGGCTAGGGTTGAACCTGGGGCTAGGGTTGAACCTGGGACTAGGGTTGGACCTGGGGCTAGGGTTGGACCTGGGGCTAGGGTTGGAGCTGGGGCTAGGGTTGGAGCTGGGGAAAGGGTTGGAGCTGGGGCTAGGGTTGAGGCTGGAGCTGTGGTTGGAGCTGGGACTAGGGTTGGACCTGGGGCTAGGGTTGGACCTGGGGCTAGGATTGGGGCTGGAGCTGTGGTTGGAGCTGGGACTAGGGTTGGACCTGGGGCTAGGGTTGGGGCTGGAGCTGTGGTTGGACCTGGGGCTAGGGTTGGACCTGGGGCTGGAGCTGTGGTTGGAGCTGGGGCTAGGGTTGGAGCTGGGGGGTAGGGTTGAACCTGGGGCTAGGGTTGGACCTGGGGCTAGGGTTGGACCTGGGGCTGGAGCTTGGGGTAGACCTGGGGTTGGAACTGGGGCTAGGGTTGGAGCTGGGGGTAGACCTGGGGTTGGACCTGGGGCTAGGGTTGGGGTTGGAGCTAGGGATTTGGGTTTTAGTTGGGGGTTGGGTTGGAGGTAGAGGTGGGGGGGGAAGTCAAGGGGCCTTCCCATTTTGACCCTGGTTATTGTTCCCCAGAGCTGGCCAAGTGAGGAACACAGTTACGTCATTCTAACTGAGACTACATGGCGGTGGGGCAGTAGTCTGCATGTTCAGACAGTAAGCACCTCCCATTGGGGTTATGAAGTCAAAGCAGAAAAATGTGCTTGCTCCGGGTTTTTAATGGTGTTAATGGTGCTCTCAGTAGATAAAGCGGTCGGTCTAATGTCTTCTGGTAAGCAACAAGACACGCAGTCCTCCTCGTACCCTGATCAAAGCCTGCCGTTGTCCCAGACAGACTGACAGTGACGCATTGTCACGGCAACAGAGAACACATCTGTGACACAGTGACCACCACTTCAACCGCCCTCCACAAAGAACATCCTGTGGACACCCTCAAAAACAGTAGATGGAAATGGCCTTGAATTGACCTATCCTATAGGTTCGCCTTTTAAGTTTGTTCCAAGTAATGGCATGGTACTTTCCCAGCAAATGACACATTATTCCGTTCCAGTATTAATTGACATTTAACCTGATCTGTGGGCCATCCTGTCTGAAATGAAGGATGAGGCTGGTTTGTGAGATGTCTGTAGGGATCACTCTATTATACTGACAGACAGCATTATGTCATATGGCTTCTGTCATCTGAGGAAGTTGAGATGTTCAGGATTCCTCCTTTTGCCAGCTCCCATGCTCTTATCCCCTCCCCTTCCAACTACTCCTCCAACCACAACCTGTGACTTAGCTAGCTATCAGCACATCCAAGTTACTCTAAAAATATCCCACAGGACACACACAGAGAGAGAGAGAGAGAGAGAGACAGAGAGAGAGAGAGAGAGGTAACCCTGACAACCATGTGGCTTACTGACTTCAAACGTCTCGGGAGAAGAGCCAACTTATCTCTCTTCCTCCTCACTAAAATGAACACAGCAGCACATATCCCCATCTAAGAGCCTAATGAATAGACTTGCAGCTTTGTTGGATATCAGTGTGTAATAACCACAACACTTGTCAAGCGCGTTTAAGCTTTGCCAACAATGTCGTTAATGTGCCACGAAAACTTAGTTGACCTTTACTTTTAGAATTTCCGTGGTTTAAAAGACCGTTAAAAGTCATGTGTCAAGAGTTTTAAAGACCCAGGCTGCACGAGGATACAACCGTGTTAAAGACAGAGTCAACTCAAAAACCGGTCTCCCACTGTGGAATTACCTCAACACCCTCGCTGTGGCAGTTAGACTTCTCTCCGATCTGTCCAGTAACACCTCCTACTCTCTTGACCTCACCAAGCAGAGCCAGCCACCTGCCTCTGCTCTGACCTGGCTCAGGAAATGACAACGTTCACCTCCACAAGGCAGGGGAAAACCCTCAGTCCCTCACCAAGACCACTCTGGGCAACAGCAGTTTGGTTAATGATTGAAAGGATGAAAAGAGAGAGGGGGGGTTTAGAACAAAATAATTCTACCATTCCTTAAAACACGGCTTTGAGAGCCGGTGGAAGTTGCAAGAGCAGTATGATGTCATCCATCTAACTTTGAAGTTTAATGGAGGAGTGAAACTCGACAGATTCTCAACAAAACGAGTGACGATCTGGTTTGTCGTGGCAACTATGGTTGAACAAGTGGAAGGCGGGGGGACAAACCAGCTGAAGTAGGTGAGGAGAGAGGAAAGCAGGGACATTGCATTTTTCTCATAGGTATATGTACAAGACGTAGCGGTTCTGGTGTCGCACTAAAGAGACCGGTGTCCATCCACATCCATCACCTACCTTGTAAGTTCCCATTGCCGATGGTCCACGGCTCATCAGAGTCAAAGTGAGTATCACCACCCATACCAGGACCAGGGAAGTAGGCGTGGGCCAGGAACCCGCCCTCGCCATCGAAGGGTGAGCTGTCTCCGTGGAAACCCGAGGCAAAGAAGATCATGATGTCAGGCTCCTTCCTGCGGCCATATTTGATCTCCTGGTAGGGGATCTCATCGAAGGTCAGCGGGGTCACCTTCTGCCACACCTTGAAGGCCCTACGGATGGCCTCATATGAGTTGTACTCCCCGATCTTTGGTGTGTAGTTCTGTATACTGCAAGGGAAGAGGAGGAATCCAAATGAAAACTCATTTGGAATTTGGTTATGGACGAAGATTGACCAAGGTGAAGTAAATCCTGTTATTTACCTGTAGGTGAGGTGGCTCTTGTTCCATTTGTGGCCAGTGAGTGCATAACGTTTGCGCCGAACGTTGGTCTTGATCTGACCCCCAAACTTGTCTGGGACTCCACAGCGCGGCCTCCGCATGGCTCTAGGAGAGGACGTCAGGGTTACACTATCCACTCCTCTACACAGTGTCACACTGGGGTTTTATGAGATACACTGCCCGTGACACCAGCCCAGGTGCCATAGCATAGAAAGTGTTAATGCGTTTTATGTGCAGTAACAGATCTGTGGGTTCAAGACGGGGCGGCGGGTAGCCTAGCGATTAGAGCGTTGGGCCAGCAACCGAAAGTGTTGCTAGATCGAATCCCCGAGCTGACAAGGTAAAAATCTGTCCTTCTGCCCCTGAACAAGGCAGTTAACACACTGTTCCTAGGCTGTCAATGTAAAAAAAAAAAATATTGTTCTTAACTGACTTGCCTAGTTAAATAAAGGTTCAAAATAAAAAATTAAGATTGCTCCCTGTTGGGGATTTGATATCTACACCCCAGACCGCCTCACACTCCAATTAAACTTATCAGTTATCGTTCAAATCCTTCCGTCTCCCTCACACTGTACAAATCCACTACAAACTAGGGAATGAATCCATTGACATGATTGGACCCATAGGCATGAGAGAGAGAGAGGTCTGGTTCAGGAGAATGGCATTAGGATGGCAGAGATGACAAGAGCACAACAGGGAAGGAAGTGTGACATACGTCACCGTGCCGTGGTCCATGGCCCCGGTGACCGCCAGGCCGTAGAAACGCTGCATGTCGCTGACGGCGTTGGAAAGGATGTGAGCTGACCGCATGGTGGACATCTGTCTGCTGGCCTGAGGTAGGTAGCCATACATCCGCAGCCATGACTGAGAGAGAGAGAGAGAAACTTAACACCATACAGAGTGTACACTTCGAAGGCTGCAATTCTGAACTTTTGGCCAATCACATCAGATCTTTTCCAGAGCTGATCTGATTAAGTCAAAAGGCCAATTGGTGAAAAAAAAGATCAGAATTGGGCTGCCTGTGTAAACGCAGCTTAATAGGCATACAGAAGAGCGTAACTAATTGGCTCCTTATAGGACATGTCACTGCACTCTATACTCTTCTGTGAACTGGTCATCTCTGTATACCCGTGGCAAGACGGTTGATGCATATTTATAAAACCCTCTTAGGCCTCACTCCCCTCTATTTGAGATATCTAGTGCTGCCCTCATTCTTCACATACAACACCCGTTCTGCCAGTCACGTTCTGTTAAAGGTCTTCAAAGCACACATCCCTGGGTCGCTACTCTTTTTCAGCTCGCTGCAGCTAGCGACTGGAACGGGCTGCAACAAACACTCAAACGGGACAGTTTTTATCTCAGTCTCTTCATTCAAACACTCAATCATGGACACTCTTACTGACAGCTGTGGCTGCTTTGTGTGATGTATTGTTGTCTCTACCTTCTTGTCCTTTGTGCTGTTGACTGTGCCCAATAATGTTTGTACCATGTTTTTGTGCTGCTACCATGCTGTGTTGTCATGTGTTGCTGCCTTGTTATGTTGTTGTCTTAGGTCTCTCTTTATGTAGTGTTGTGTCTCTTTTGTTGTGATGTGTGTTTTGTCCTATATTTATATATATATATATTTTTTAAATGTTTTTTTGCCTTTTGGTAGGCCGTCATTGTAAATAAGAATTTGTTCATAACTGACTTGCCTAGTTAAGTAAAGGTTACATTTCAAAAAAGTTCAAAATACATTTTTAAAAACTGCCGTGTGGGGGAGGAAGACGTGATGGGAGAAACCTGATACAATCACAGACTTCAGATTGATCGTTCCACCTGCTAAAGGGATATTTAATACCACCACAGGCTGTGCCAGAGTGTCACGGCCGATAGATCTACAGATGGAGACACTCAACAGGGTGGCCAAGGAACTCTATCAGCTAAACCATCGTGAAAGAGAGAGATCAGGAACTAACCAGCCGCACCAAAATGGCCACCCCTCATCCGATGGGTAATGCCTGGGAGGCCGAGGATAAGGAGAGGTATGGGTTGGCTTTTCTCTGAAGCCCATGCTACTGTATAGGAGGCTACTGATCTTTAATAATGTAATTAGCGCTAATTTCGTAAGACGTCCCCCACACATATAGTGTAAAAAACACAACTAACCATATACTGTGGTTGCTGAATCATCACCCTGCCTGCTGTAACCAAGGTGGAGGTGATAACAGGGCTAGTGACTGAGAGCAGGGTTAACACAGCGGGTTAACTTTATGTATCTCCGAGTTCGATTACACACAGCTGCGCTGAGACATATTTTGTTGACAGCCGTTTGTGTCCGAGAGATGATAAATCACAGCGTATGAACCAGTGAGGCAAAAAGCCATATTTTCACTGAAGAATAAAAAAGACACGGAAAACACGTGGCTTACATTTCCTCATCTCCCGAAGAGCCATTTAACATCCAGTGAGATGTTTGACCTCTCTGCCTTGAATCATTCTCAACCACTTCCAACTGTCAGAACATCTTTAGAAGCCTCGTGGAGGGAGACGTGAATGGCCACACTTTTGTTGATGCCACTCCTCTGATATTTGTAAGTCTGACCCGTGTGACTGAGTGTGCGAAGCGGCCACATGATTAACACGAGAATAGTAACAACCTCTGGCCCTGTAACACAAGCAACCATGGACATCTTGAGAAACTCTTAAAGACACACCTCCTCTCAGAGCAGTAAATTTGTGAATTACCAGGGGGGGGGGTTTGGTGATTAAAAGTGGACCTATCCTTACCATACTGAGCAGAGAGAGGGGGAGGAGTGCTATAATGGCCACTTCACTTCTAGCTAAGGACCAGGCCTGGGTAGCTGTTCCTAGTTGCATGGGGCTCCCTCTGGTTTCTGGCTGGCATGATCTCCCCTTCCACCCCCCTGCTCACAGAAGACACAGGCCTTTGTGGTCCCCTCCCTCTGCTGTTATGCAGGACTGAATAGCCGGCCCTGTTTCTGGGCACAGGCTGAATGTAAACCCCTCTTTCTCCAGGGCACCAACTGGGGGCCCCCTGATCCCATGCTGCTGTTGCTGCTTCTGGCTGACGAGAGAGCCTTACAGAGAGCTGAAACACTGCTCTGTCTCTGCTCTTTCTCCGCCGGCACTCTCTCCAGCCGCTCTTACTCTCTTCCACTTCCCTCCCTCTCTCTGATATCAACTTCCTCTCTCTTTCCTGTCACATTCTCAACCCCCTGCTGGCTGGCTACCTGTTTTCACTTCCCTCATTCTACATTTTTCTCTCTCTCTTTCATACAAATTCAGGCAGATACTTATCCTATATTTTCATTGGCTATGGGTGGAAGCGGAGAATGGCTGGTTTAGGTGCCAGCTATATCTTCCAGATAAGGGCCCGATCACAAAATCTGAGTCCGGGGTTCTGGAGGGTGTAGGAGATGAAGGGGAGTGTTCATTTAAGACGGAAAATATATTATCCCAGCCTGTAAAATACACAACAACCAGGTTTCTTTTCTCTCTGGCATCGTTCGGGATGGTATATATTGAAGGGCGTTGGAACAAGAGAAATAGGCTGCACCACGTTCTAGATATATGAAAGCACCCTTTTAAAAAGTAAAGTGCTTCAGTCTGTACCCTAGCCTCTAAGAATCCTCTGTACTGAATACAAAGCAAGGCTATGGTTCCAGGGGGGAGTGAAGCATAGGACGTATTTTAGTCCAATCAGCCACCCTGTCAGCAGCTCCTTCAATAAGACCTTGAGCCTACCTGCCAAAACGAAGGCCTCCTGGATCCAGCAATTCACGAAGAATTGCAAAATGAGCCTCACTCGGTGTGTGTGTATGTGTGTGCGCGTGCGTGTGTCTGCGTCCCGCACAATGTCAGCCAAGACACTAACAAATGGAGAATGCTTTCATTCCCTGGACTTGGTAGCCTGCCATCTTTTGGTCCTAACCTCCAGCAGAGAGAGAATAAAAACGAAGGCGAGAGAGACAGGGGGAGGAAGTAAAATACACACAGGCACTGTCCTACCCTGTAAAGGGAGTGTCTTGTGAGAGAGAGAGATAGAGAGATGGATGCAGACAGAGAGAGCGCTAGAGACAGAGCGAAAGAGAGACAGAAGAAAGAGCGAGAGTGCGAGAAACAGGGATCCAGAGAGATAAAAAATAAAAAAATAGAAAGAGAGAGAGATCCGGAGGGAAGACAGTCACCATTTGAGGTTAATGACATTTCCCGTTCTCATCACTACCCATTACCTCTCGCCATGGAGATGAAACCTTGCTGTGCCCATGGCGACGGGCAACCTCAGGGGAACACAAAGGAACTGGTTGGAAAACATGCAGTAGGCATGCTGCAGATTCCATGGATAAGCAGAAATAGAGGGAGGCCGGCTCTGCCAACGTTAAGGGTTAAACTGGGGATAAAGATAAGGCTTCAGGAAGCAAACAGTCGGCCTCCTGTGTCCTGCAGACTTAATAAACCCTGGCACCTCCCCCTTCTCCACCTCTTCTCCATGCTGGTCTCTCTTTCTCCCCCGTTTCACTCTGAAACAGTCCTCTCCAGACAAGAGCTCTCATTGTTGCTCCTCAGCTGCCTGGGAGTCCTGCAGGCCTAAATGTCTCTCCACTGTTTGTGTCCCAGTTGGAGAAAAAAGCTGTCACACTTACCCATCACATGCGGCACAGCTGAGCAAGCCGCCTAGTTCACTCGTTATTTCTCTCCCTCTCTCTCTATCATTTCTCGCTCCCTATCACTCCCACTCCATCTCTGTTCATCAGACCATGTAGGAGTCCAGTCTCTTGTGATAGGTCAAGCTGTAGGCTCAGGGAGGGAGCTGATGACCATATCGTCTGTGAGAAAGTTCAGTAAAAAAACGCAAAAGGGAGAATCCATTCAAGACAGATCTCAGGTGAGCTTATATGCACATTGTTCATGCATGCTGATTAATCCCGTTACATTGAACTGAATGGAGAGAGAATATCAGATATAGGCTAAGTGTAACAGTTTAGTGAAGACACACACAAAGCGTGAAATTCTCAAGTGAACACCAACCCACACCTTGAGGACAGACGTTGGCAGATAGGCGTTAACTAACAGGCTGTCTGTTCTCGTCAGTCTCCACCCCGCCCCATATTTCTTTTAAAACAATCCCTCAGTCAACAGGTCTCCCTGACTACACTTAAAGACTCCATTACCACCTAAACACAGGATGTGGCATGTCGGGACAAGAAAGCCCCCCCCCCCCCTCGGTCTTTTTGTCTGTTAAAACAATGGCTGCAGGGTCAGCAGTAACTACCTGTGTTGTGAGCCTCATTCTTCATCGTAATCCTTCAGTCGAGCCAGTCACAAATCTGCCTCAGTGCACTCAACCAAAACACAAACACAACTCCGGTAAGAATGCATGGGCACGCATTGGCCGTCCCATCACTGATGTGATCCGCATTGACTAATTGAATGATGACAATATTGATTTTCCCCAGCACAGTGTTTCAATCTAAGAGTCTATACTACATTCGTTAGGGGGATGATTTCTTATGACACAATAATGTTTTAGACTCCTTTATGGGTTTGTCTTACGTTTACATTGTCTCTCCTAAATATGCCATATTATAGTATTCTAATTGTATTATTAAGCTATAATATTGGTAATATACCTTGGGAGTCCCATAGGCCAAACACCATCATCATGGTCACTAGGGCTTTGAGAGTCTAGTGCCACATAAGATCACATTAATATATATATATATTTGGCAGTGGTAAATCCAGGGTGAAAGTTGGGACAATAAAAAGTAGACCTCATCTGGCCGTCTGGAAAAAAGAAAAATGGTGTTTCCCATCCATGACGATGCAGGAGAACAACCCCTGATCTCTCACGGCACCGGAACCTTCCAGCAAGCACAAAGGTGCTACGGTATAGATGTTACATCTGCCACAGGCCCCACAGGTGGGAGAAATGTGTATACACATGTGTTGGCAAAGGAACCAGGCAGATTGTGGTGGTTCAGACTGCCTCACATGGCTACGTGTTAATACTATGATTTCAAAGTGGCTTAACAATTTCGATAGTCACAACACAACAACCGACCTCAACTGCAGTGGCCCGTGAGAGAGAAAGAAACAACGTGTGCATAACTGACCCCTTCATTAAGCCTCGACCTGACGGGAGAGGCTAAGCACTAAAGTCAACACAGCATGGTTAAGTGGGTGCAGCTGGGACAAAGTCCACAAAAATACAGACCGATACAATAACAAACATTCAATACTGCTCTGCTGGATTGAAACTGGCCCTCCACATTCAGTTGGTGTGTTGTAAAGAAAAGCTAGAGGGGTATATTCTTCTCTACACATTTGTTGGGACATTTGATTCCCTCGAGCACACGTTTACTGCTAAGCTCGCCGCCCCAAACATTAGCCTACATCTCAGCTCCCTCTCACCTATCTCCCCCCAAACATTAGCCTACATCTCAGCTCCGTCTCACCTATCTCCCCCCAAACATTAACCTACATCTCAGCTCCCTCTCACCTATCTCCCCCCAAACATTAGCCTACATCTCAGCTCCCTCTCACCTATCTCACCCCAAACATTAGCCTACATCTCAGCTCCCTCTCACCTATCTCCCCCAAACATTAGCCTACATCTCAGCTCCCTCTCACCTATCTCGCCCCAAACATTAGCCTACATCTCAGCTCCCTCTCACCCATCTCCCCCAAACATTAGCCTACATCTCAGCTCCCTCTCACCTATCTCGCCCCAAACATTAGCCTACATCTCAGCTCCCTCTCACCCATCTCGCCCCAAACATTAGCCTACATCTCAGCTCCCTCTCACCTATCTCGCCCCAAACATTAGCCTACATCTCAGCTCCCTCTCACCTATCTCGCCCCAAACATTAGCCTACATCTCAGCTCCCTCTCACCTATCTCGCCCCAAACATTAGCCTACATCTCAGCTCCCTCTCACCTATCTCCCCCCAAACATTGGCCTACATCTCAGCTCCCTCTCACCTATCTCGCCCCAAACATTAGCCTACATCTCAGCTCCCTCTCACCTATCTCGCCCCAAACATTAGCCTACATCTCAGCTCCCTCTCACCTATTTCCCCCAAACATTAGCCTACATCTCAGCTCCTCTCACCTATCTCCCCAAACATTGGCCTACATCTCAGCTCCCTCTCACCTATCTCGCCCCAAACATTAGCCTACATCTCAGCTCCCTCTCACCTATCTCGCCCCAAACATTAGCCTACATCTCAGCTCCCTCTCACCTATTTCCCCCCAAACATTAGCCTACATCTCAGCTCCCTCTCACCTATCTCGCCCCAAACATTAGCCTACATCTCACCTATCTCGCCCCAAACATTAGCCTACATCTCACCTATCTCGCCCCAAACATTAGCCTACATCTCAGCTCCCTCTCACCTATCTCCCCCCAAACATTAGCCTACATCTCAGCTCCCTCTCACCTATCTCGCCCCAAACATTAGCCTACATCTCACCTATCTCGCCCCAAACATTAGCCTACATCTCACCTATCTCGCCCCAAACATTAGCCTACATCTCAGCTCCCTCTCACCTATCTGGAGCAGGTCGGGAATCAACACTGCCTGCTGCTGAAGACAGAAAGCGTGATGGTCTGGAAATGAACTGCGGAAGCATTTGCCTCTTCCCCCCCACATTTAATCATTCAGTGGATTCATACTGCATGTCCAAAGCAGGGGGCAACTAGTGAGATGAGCATGACTCGGTCAGTGACGCAGATACCTTTTCAGGTACCGTTGTAGTATTTCAAGAAAGCAAAACAACTCTACCTGTAGGAAGGGTAAAGTGGAGGACCAATACTATGGATATGCGCTTACAGAATGTGGTTATAACAGTGGGATGACTTAACCTGACCCAGATCTCCTCTAGGAACAGCAGCTTTCCACATATGGTGCTGCCTGCAAGAGTGTGTCAGTGTGTCAGTGAATTGAGTAAGATTTGTGTAGTTTGGCTAGCAGCATGGCCTTTTTGGGGAGAGGTTCCAGCGGCACACAGGGGATGGTCCTGTTAATATTGGAAGAGCTAGTTATGAGCAGGATATGCAGCTTGGTGTGCTGGATCGGGTTCCTCAGACCGAATGGGCTGGGTCATTAAGTTCAAAGTGTGTGTGTAAAAGTGACCCATTTGCACTCATGAATGCCTCATGAATAAGCAACATGTATAATAATGAGCTGACTTTTTGTTTCAAGACTGGAACAGACTTGACCTAACAAATATTTTGGTTTTCTTGCAGGGTATCCAAAATGATTAGGAAGACCTGTCCCCAGCACACATACTTGTTATTTTGGCCAATTGTTATTTTGAGTGCAAGGTTGTCAATGTTATATGTTGTCAATGTTATATCTCTATTGAAATACGGCCGTCAAAATAGCAATGTCAGCAAAAGTTAACTGGAGTTTTGGTGAGAGTAAAAAAAAAAAAGATTTGTATGTGTTTTGCAGCATATTATGATACATTAAAACTAGTGTTTGTATTAACACTACAGCATTGTTGTCACACAGGGATCTTTCTGAACATTGACAGTTTCAGTGAAGATGATCCAATTACCTCTGCATTAAAAGCGTCATCCTCTCCTCCGTGTGTTCCGAGACAGGTGACCCAAAGCACGAGGAGAGAGGGAACTAAAGTCCGTCTCCAGAGTAAGCAAATCCAGTTTACCCATGAGGATGCCATAGCCTACTCTTGGCTCGCCAAAACCCCGGACAAGGAAATGGATACCTTGTCCAAGTGTCCACTGTGTCACTGGGTACAAAGACGTGCTTCAAGTTGTTAAGAATAGTTTATGTTGGTCACCTTCCAAGGAGTTCCTCAGAAATACGATAAACGTTAAGAGGAACTATTTTTACATGTGCTACGGCGAGGACATCAACACAGACAATGGCATTCATCAACTCCGTCGGTATCGCTTCCAGAAAACAAGGTTCACTCGAGTAGCCAGAGGTGTTGCAGCTGTTCGAAAGGTTGTCCTTTTGACTGCCAAACTACAAGTCTGCTCCACAGTTCTGTTTGAATAGACCACAGTCCCAGGAGGGGGATCTGAGAAGTCTTGCACTGTTGCCAGGATTTCTAAAGCGCGTAGGTTGCCTATTATTGCTTGCGGGCGTGTCCCAATTTTACTCACAATTCCGTATCAGGATTAGCCGCTAAAAAGTAATTTCCTAACAACCAGCTTTATGGTAAGTGGCATGTTGGTGTCACTGCACCAGAAGCCAGCTCACAAAGCACGCATAGTGACTTTAATCGTAATATGTCAGTCATTTACTGGACTGCTTTGTGTAACAGGCTTAAAATTGACAGAATAAACGTGCAATAAACGCGCAAATGAGCCCAGATAAACGGAAAACGGTTGAAGGTTAAATAACGTGTCCAAGTTTGTTGACAATTATTTACAAAACCCGACAAAGAAGTTGAAGTCGGCTGCAGCTGTCCAACACTCGCGCAAATCTAGCGCGGGTGTCCCCGAAGCCTGTTTTGAATCGCGGAGCCTCTTGTGATTATTTAATATGATGGTTCTCTTCCCGTTAAAATCCAGAATTTTCTTCCAGTTTTCCTGGACTCTGTCCACTCTGTTCTGTTCCTCTCCCGGTTCGATTTAAGTGCGTTTTATAGAGCGGGGCAACTCGAAGCTGGACTGGTTGCTTCATCAGTGACTCTGTACCTTGTGCGTCGCGGTCAAAGTCGTTCCTCCAGCTATCAAATCAGTAAGGAGAGCGGATGTAGCCCCCCCCCCCCCCATTAGCGGATGTAGCCCCCCACCCCCTTGGATGCTGTCGAGCTCGTATAGGCTACGAATTAGTATTTTGATGGCATTTACGTTTTCAGAGGTTTCACAAAACAGTCTATTTATATTGTTATTGGCTGAAGTCATTCTGCTTCATAGTTGGAAGAAATAACAAATAGTCTAGCCCTGAAAATGATTATATTGTAGGTCTACTATCTTATGTATTGATAGTCTATCCCTCAGTAGAATGCCTCAGGAAAGGACTAGCAGCAGCCAGGCAGAGCACCCATGGTTGTCAACAACAAGCCAGTCGCAGAGGAAATGTGTGCCAACAGCTGGAAAGAGACAGGTGAGTGTATAGCAGCCCTCTCATTAGTTCTGTCACATTCAGCCAACTCCTTTGTCTAACCTATGTCCTGTCCTGACACCTGCCTAATGGCAGCTGGGGACAGACATATCTGTAGGGTCAATGGAGCCGTCCCCTCCAAAGGAAGGGGATACACACCTCAGCAAGCAGCCTAATACCTCCTCTCGATGAGTAAGGGTGCTTTCCAACAAAAGAGGCACAATCTGATCAGGTAAATGGCTTTTGCATTTCGTTATCAAGTGAGATCAAAGGGGGGTGATTTTAAATCCCTGTACTATCAATCACTTGTCACCTTATGTGTCTATCATCTGTTCTACAGCCTCCGGCTGGCTATATCCTCACCTGCCTAATAACAGGAAGTTCACCATTAGTGGATATTTCCTCAGCCTCACCGCAGAGTGTCATCGCATTTGAAGCACGGGATAGCTATAAAACAGCATACTTTTCTCTCTGCCCCATGGCAATGTGTGTAGAATCGTAGGAAGTTAGCAGTTTTCTCCCGAAAAACACTCCTACCGTGCAGGAGCCCCCGTGAAACTGCGGTATGCCACTAAATATTATTTGGGGAGAGATCTCAAGTAGGCTAGTCATTTTAAACATGAGCAGATCGAGGACCTCTATGTCTTTGGTTTGCATATGCACCACCACCACCTGAGAATGGGGCCTCCTGTCCCATTATTTTTATGTTGTATTTATTTATTTTATTTCACCTTTATTTTTAACCAGGTAGGCCAGTTGAGAACACGTTCTCATTTACAACTGCGACCATGTATCCAGCCAGCCGCTAAACAGGCTGATTGATAAAGCAGTGTCCAGAGTGGACTAAGTGACAGAAACAAATATGTGGCTGAAATGTATGTAGAATGAATGGGCACAGCTTTGCCCTGGGTAATGTCTGGCTATTGGGTAGCACTAGGACCTGTGTTTCTGTAGGAGTGCTGATAGAGGTTCAGCTTAGCCCTTTAGATCGTCGTTTGTTTGATTATTATGGACAGAGACCACCTGACGCTAGATCAGCACTCCTACTCTGAGGCACTTGGTACATGCGAGCCATGAAACTACCTTGAAACGACTTCAGTAGAGTTGAGAGAGATTTGATTATCTCTGGGTGCCCTCTACTGGCATTGATTTTAGTCAGATGTTATGTGTATATATATATATATAATTTTTTTAAACATGTTTTCTGTCAGATGTAACCTGCGCCACTGGAAAGTAGTATCCATGAGTGATGGCTCGGCGTCATCGGGCGTTGGCTGTCTTGTGTCATAGGTAGACATGTTATGCATTGGAGAGGTTTTTGCTGGTTGGTTAGCAGTGTAAAATGAAGACTCTGTGGCTGTGACGGTGATGATGGCGATGCTCAAATTCGTCGTCATAGGAAGGATTTCTTTTCGTCCGCTCCTAAGTGAGCGTTCACACTTACAAGTCAGCCAAAGCCTTTTGCAATGACCAATGAGAGCCAAAACGCATTACAGGATTTTGTATTGAACCTCAATAAAGGGAAAGGGTATTTTTCTTGGAAAACATCATATCTCTCCAGTGGTTTAGTCCTCTAATCACTCTAACTCATTTCCATTTCCATGTTTCCCTCGTAGACCACATGACAGTGATGACACAAGGTCAATGCACAGGCAAGTGTACAGCAAGGGTATAAGTTGAAACAACAGAGTCAAACTGTGTAACCCAGTATCAGCCATATACTGCATGCACTTCCTCTGTAATTCTATTTGCACACACATTACTTCCTTAGAATGCATGTATCCGCTCTGACCTCCCCTGCACCTCTTCGAGTGCTGTCGTTAGGACCCAAAATCTGTTCTAGTAACATTTCAAATATTTTACCCTGAACCTTGACTTCCCAGGTTGATAGGTGAGTTCAACTTTGTACTTTGAGACATATTGTTATTACTACATCCATATACCTTATTTCTACAATAATCCTAATTGTATTCATCTTGATCAATTTCAGCATATCCAACCTGTATTCAGTGGTGACAGGCACGTGAGTGGATGGGTTCTTTGCAAAATTATAGCAGCATTTCCTCTTTACTAGGTCACACAAAATATGCGTAGGCAACGAGATTGAATTTGGTTTTATTGAAATGAGTGTTTCTGATGTTAAAGGTAAAGAAACATTTTGTGACTGAGCATTTACGCTGCAGTATAGGTCCTTAAAACATTGGCTACTCTATTGGTGCAATACAGAGACAGTGTGAAGTTGGGTTAGAATATTTTGGGGATTGCAGCAGCTGGATGATTGATTCAACGATTATGTGATATCAGATAAATAGTCAGAATAAAGGAGTAAGGGATGTCTTTCCACCTCGTGTTTGACTTTTACCCCATTAGGATGAAGTCCAGGTTGTTTTACATCATGGTTCTGCTCGCAGGACGTCTCGCTATGAACGAAGGAAACGAATATTCGTGCTCCAACGACACTCAAGGTAGATTTAAAAAGATTTTTTTTTTTTTTAAATATGAGTTAACCTTCTGACTTAAAAAGATAAATTGTTATGAACTTGATTATTATCTTGCTGATATTCTGTGGCCTAGTTTTATCACTTTGATTTCCTGAAATTGCATCAAATGTCCATTTTATTTTAAACAAACACAAGGACTCAGTTGTTTCATGAATCGTATTGTTTGCTTGTGCAGTTCTGTCTTACGTTCCGTCTGTAGTCGATGTGGATGGTGCAAGATGCTGGATGGAAGTTGTCAATGAGCAGTTTAAGACGGAGAACCTCAGCACTATTATTAAGTATGCATCAAATCATTTTGCAAGATGATATAGATGATATATCATACATTTCAGACACTCCAAATGTGGTATTGACATTTGTACGTTTGCCAAACCTCACGGAATATGTACTATGTTTGTCTGTGCTTTCCTTACAGATCTGTGGAGAAACTAGAAATGTGTCTTGAAAACACAGCTTTGAATGAGACAACTTCAATCATTGTTGAGAGGCTTGTGGCTCACATATTCAGGGCCGACGGCCACTTTACAGGGCTTAATATATCTGCCAGCCAAGAACGGGTAAGATGACAGTGACCTACGATGAAATGCTTGAGGAAGTTGATACACAGTATTCTGTAAACCAGGATGAGTCTTGTCGTGGAGGCAGCTCTGCAGAGTGGTCACTAGCTGCCCTAGCCACAAAGTCAAAACATCTGATTTGAAACTTAACCCTAATCTTCACCCTAACCTTAACCACACTGCTAACCTTATGCCTAACGTTCATTTAAGCCAAACATTTTTTTTGTTTGTTATCATGAAACATTTTACGATACAGACAATTTTTGATTTTGAAACTGCTTCAGCTCCACCTCCAGGACAAGATTCATCCCAGGAAACATCAAACCTGCGTCACATGCAAATAGATCATTTGAATGGAAATGCAAATGGAATATTTGAGGTATGACATTTGGGGTGGGTGATTTGAGATGGGCATGACATCATGACATAATTTTTACAGCAATAGTGAACTCTGCCCGATCACTATCCTTGTGTCATTGTCCCTGATGGTACTGTTACCTAGGTAACATCAGACAGTGACCATGTGGCCAACACTACCGTCAAGGTCCACCTGCCCAAAGAGCTCTTGAAAACCAACGAGAACAATACTATTATCTTCTGCATGATTACCTCACCAGAAAAATATGGGGTAGGTGTGTGTGCGAGTGCATGTGTGCGTGTGTGTGTGTGTGTGTGGTGCGTGCGTGTGTGTTCATGTATGGGTCTTTAATACCTTGTTTAATTATTTCAGTTTAGCCATATTTTGAAATGTTCCTCTAGCAATTGGGGATTCTTGATGGCCGAATAGTAGGTCTGGCTGTAAGCAAGAAGACAGTGTTAGGTCTGCAGGACAAGGTCAACTTCTCCATGCCTCTACAGCGCCCCACGCTGGAAAGTCAGGTGAGTGCAATATCAACTCTCTGCGACCTGCACCAGTTCCATGACTACGACAGTGGCAAGAATATCAACTCAAGACGCCTCGTTTGTGTTGTTGTTCACAGGCTGACAAACAACCATCTTGTCAATTCTTTAATTTTTCAACCAATCGTAAGTGCCAATATGAAATGTTATAATACTGATTATAATACTGTCATGAAACTTTTAATACCCTTGAGGTATCAATTCATGTGACGTCACATGGCTGTGTTTCCTCTGTACAAATGAACGTTTAGAGTTCTACCAGGATGGCTGCACCACCGAGTGGAAGAGAGACGAGGGCCGTGTGGTCTGCTCATGTGACCACCTCACATACTTTGCTGTGCTGATGGTAGACGACTTTACAACTAGCACAGTGCTTCCGTCGTTTCCTTATCACAGCATAGGCACACACTTTAGAAACGATTGAAAGTCAAATGGAAGAGAATAAAAAACAAAGTTAAGTAAAATATACCCATCTACAAAAATACACTTGAGCATTTAGTTGTATTTTCCTGCGTTTAGGTGTCTCCCTCCATCTCTGAAAGCGATCGGGAGATCCTAAGCTACATCACTCTGATTGGCTGCAGTCTGTCTCTGTTCTTCCTGGTGGTCACAATCGTTCTGTACGCCACTCAAAGGTATGTCACTCTCTGGGCACCATGGTCAGCTCCTCACAGGAACTGCTGGTTTGTCATAAGTTTGACATCATCAGAAAGTGGCATCAAGATGTGCATGAACTGGAGGGAGCAGATTCAATTAACATTTTATAGCAACTGACCTTGTTTTCACCATAAGCTTTCTCTCTATTCCATTGTTCAGAGGTACAGGCACAGACATCTCCCTGAAGGTGCATATCAACCTGTCTGTGGCCCTGATCCTCCTCAACCTGCACTTCCTGCCCAGCCAGCAGGTAGCAGCATTATCCTCCTCTGGGCCATGTATCTATGTTGCTGTCCTTCTGCATTACTCTCTACTGGCCACCTTCACATGGACAGCAATCGAAGGCTTCCACCTTTACCTGTTGCTGGTCCGTGTCTTCAACATCTATGTCAGGAGATACCTGCTCAAACTGAGCCTGGTAGGATGGGGTGAGATTGCACTTTACAACCTGAAACTGTAAGTAAGCTAAACAAAACAAAATGGATCTTTCAAAAGAGGCATGGGTGGTGGGCCAACCTTCTGTCTGTCCTCTGTGAGCTTTGTTGATCCGAGCGGGCATACAGTATAATGGATAGCCTGATGTCTCATTTTGTTTCAGGATTCCCTGCGGTCATTGTCATCGTGATTGCTATCATTGACAAAGACACATACAGCCGTGTGACTCTTCAACCCTCTAAGACCAATGGCACAGCTGTGGAGATGTAAGACTGTTGTACCTCTTAATGACTGTGGATGCTATGTTTAAACCCCAAAAACCTCTTGTCACATTTTATTATTAGAGTCTGTATTGAAATATGAGGACCCCCCCCCTATAGAGGGTAAGATATTTCTCTCTCTCGCTCTCTGTCTATCTGACTCTCTCTCTATATATATATCTCTTTGTATCTCTCTCTCTCTCTCTCGCTCTCTGTTTATCTGACTCTCTCTCTATATCTCTCTCTCGCTCTCTGTCTATCTGACTCTCTCTCTATATATATATCTCTTTGTATCTCTCTCTCTCTCTCTCGCTCTCTGTTTATCTGACTCTCTCTCTATATCTCTCTCTCGCTCTCTGTCTATCTGACTCTCTCTATATCTATTTTTATCTCTCTCTCGCTCTCTGTCTATCTGTCTATCTGACTCTCTCTATATCTCTTTGTATCTCTATCTCTCTCTCTCCCTACCCCTTCTCTAACTCGCCTAACTAGGTGTTACCTCTCTAATGATGTGATGAAGCTGGTGACCACGGTGGGTCTGTTTGCCCTGGTGTTTGTGTTTAACCTCGGTATGCTGGCTGTGACTATGAGGCGCCTCAAGTCTCTGCGCACTGAACAGACGTCAAGGGAGAAGGGTAGGGCCAGGAGGGACACCTGCACGGTGCTGGGCATCACCTGTCTGCTGGGCATCACCTGGGGCATCATCTTCTTCTCCTTCGGCCAGCTTACCACGCCTGGCCTCTACCTTTTCTGTGTCCTCAACTCTCTACAAGGTAAGAGTCATTATCATGACTGTCATTTATAGAGGCAGGTCAAACTGACTGTGTTTATTATTTAGTAGTAACCTAATGGGACTTCCAAAAACGAACTTTACTGCCATTGTGTGTATGCAATCAGTGTGTTCTGTAAGTGAAGGGTTCAACATAATGTTGTTTCCTTGTCTTAGGAACATAACAACTGTGCAGTAATGCAAGAATGACCAATAGGTCAACATACAGGATAAACTCCTCTATTTTTATTTAATTGAACCTTTATCTAACTAGGCAAGTCAGTTAAGAACAAATTCTTATTTACAATGACGGCCTACACCGGCCAAACCCGGACTACGCTGGGCCAATTGTGCGCCGCCCTATGGTACTACCAATCACAGCCGGTTGTGACACAGCCTGGATTCAAACCAGGGTGTCTGTAGTGACACCTCTAGCACTGAGATGCAGTGCCTTAGGCTCCTGAGTGGCGCAGCGGTCTATCTTCACATTGACATTCTCTATGCACTTTCTGCTCTCAGTGGAGACTTTCTCTTTATTTATTTATGTGACTGAAACAGTACACATCGATTAACGTTTCTATAAATGTGCCAAATTTAGCTGGCTAGTTTTTTATCTGTAGTCCCTGGGCAGATAGATCAAATCATTTAGCATCACAACATTGCACATATTTCTTATTTATTTCAGATCCAGTCCCTAGATGTATCTTAAAGAGCGACTGCCTTTCAAAAGCAATGAATCCCTTTGAAAACAGTGGCATCGATATGAGCCAAAAACATTTATTCTAGTCTCAAAATTGACTACGAAGTCAGTCTAATCTAAAACAGTCTAATCTAAAACTGAGTTTGGAACATCTGTAAACGGGTAAATGATGGTTGGGTTTTGATTTGATAATGTCAATGGGGTGAACAGCTGCAGTGATTGCTCGATCCAGTAGCATAGACAGTGAGACAGACCTGCCCAGCAGCTCTGACATGTTTTTACTTGAGAAATACTGCACCAAACACCTTAGTTATATATAAAATTGCGCAACTAAAACATCCTCGGCAAAAGCCTCAAAATTAATTACGGATTTCTTGAGTTATCTTAGATTCATTCTGGGGATTTTGAGGAAGTGAAATAGGCTTCTGCATCTACAGTGTCTCATGGGGGACAAACATCATTAACCAAATGTGGAATCAGTTAGGAAACACCTCCAAGACTGAAATCTTGTTTTTTTTAATGAGCAACAGGACAAACACACGCACCAATCGGCGTGCTCAGTGGCTCTTTAAAATAATAGAAGTGAGAAGTAAAAAAAATTATAGTAATAAAAAAGTAGAATAGGCCTAATTGTGAAAAATAAAAATCACATCGTATAAAATACTAGCATAAAATACAAACAACCAAATTGAACAAACAGCAACAAAAAAGGTTCATACCCTGCTGTTCCAGGGTATGAACTTTTTTTGTGAACTCACCAACACTAGCAACACATTTTAAACCTTCTGGAAGTTGTTTCCAGTGCTGAACAGCTTTTTACAGAAAATGCCAACTTTGAATAAGTATTGACATATGGAATATATTGTGTGGGTTGTGAGAGGTTGAATGAATACTGTAATGAAATTCTGTCTCGAAGGGTAATAGGTCTCATCTTCTTTTGTAGGTTTTTTCATCTTCCTCTGGTTTTGTGTGTTCAAATGGAAGACTGAGGACAGCCAACCTGGCAGTGACACTCACTATACCAATTCCAGATCTGCCTGAGGACAAAGTCTGTTGTCAACCAATCCAGCACTGTTGTTATCAATGTTCATTTCAAACTTTATTGCGATTTTTTTCTTTTGAGAATACGAGCCCTAAACTGTAGACCTTCGAAAATGTCTACAAACCACCCACATGTTTTGTACCAATATAATATTGTTATTTTTTTCTTTTTGCGATTGTTTAGTTATGGAATGAAGGAAGGTGTTTTCAGAATTCCTTTCGTATGTGGTTTGTTCAATTCTAAATCATGTGAGCCAACAGGATCTGATGTAATGTGCTGAGATCCTATCCCTCACTAGTTGATTAACCTGCAACAGAAGATAAATAAGTTTGATCTAAGCAAAACTGTAGCCTATTCATTGATACTCCGCTCGAGCAAGCTGAAGTCCAGACTAGATTTGCATAAAACAAATGCAATGCCGCCATTTTCCTCCAAAGGTTACATAAAGATATTCAAATGTTGCAGTTATAAAATTTGACTATGAACAGTCATGAAATAAAACAGCTCCAAACATTAGAATAGACGTTTGTTCAAGGCACAGTTGGAAATACAAATGGGATGGGAGTTTACTCTGTCCAATGATGTGATTATCTCTACAAAGCACACCGTGGTTTCACAGACCATTTGCTCACCCCACAAGGACATCAAATGTGAGTGAAATCAACTCCTAGCGTGTAAGTAAGTGTACGTGTTTGTGTGTGAAGGAATATGATTCCATCCTATTTTGTCATTGTCAAGTTCAGCTATTGTGTTGATAATGTTGTGTCATTGTCTTACCTGAGTGATGGCAGAATGATATGTCTGGGAATAAGCAGAGATCACCGTGTTGATTATCAGAACGCATGGCTAGGTTTTGTTAGTGCTGAAGTTTTGTTGAAAACAAGCAGAATGTGTTAGGTATACCTTGTGGTATTAAGTAGTGTTAGCCTCGGTGTCCAGCTGAAATTTAATTCTCGGGCTGTATTGTGTATTTTACTGAGTGTGATGTTGAATGAGTGGCAAGGGCTATGGCAGTATGTTGAAAACAAGGATTACTTTGTAATGTATGTTTTTGGTCATTCATGTTTTCTACTGTTCCTACCCTTAAAACAGCCACAATGTTTCCTATGCGTCTACTTCTACTGATATCTGGAACACTGGCTATGAATTGCTCAAATTCAGGTAGGAGCACATCTCAACTAACCGGTGCCCCACGCACACTGACTCTGTACCGGTACCCCCTGTATATAGCCTCGCTATTGTTATTTTACTGCTGCCCTTTACTTACAGTGCCTTGCGAAAGTATTCGGCCCCCTTGAACTTTGCGACCTTTTGCCACATTTCAGGCTTCAAACATAAAGATATAAAACTGTATTTTTTGTGAAGAATCAACAACAAGTGGGACACAATCATGAAGTGGAACGACATTTATTGGATATTTCAAACTTTTTTAACAAATCAAAAACGGACAAATTGGGCGTGCAAAATTATTCAGCCCCTTTACTTTCAGTGCAGCAAACTCTCTCCAGAAGTTCAGTGAGGATCTCTGAATGATCCAATTTACATTTACATTTAAGTCATTTAGCAGACGCTCTTATCCAGAGCGACTTACAAATTGGTGCGTTCACCTTAAGACATCCAGTGGAACAGCCACTTTACAATAGTGCATCTAAATCTTTTAAGGGGGGGTGAGAAGGATTACTTTATCCTATCCTAGGTATTCCTGAAAGAGGTGGGGTTTCAGGTGTCTCCGGAAGGTGGTGATTGACTCCGCTGTCCTGGCGTCGTGAGGGAGTTTGTTCCACCATTGGGGGGCCAGAGCAGCGAACAGTTTTGACTGTGTTTTGACTGACATCCAATGTTGACCTAAATGACTAATGATGATAAATACAATCCACCTGTGTGTAATCAAGTCTCCGTATAAATGCACCTGCACTGTGATAGTCTCAGAGGTCCGTTAAAAGCGCAGAGAGCATCATGAAGAACAAGGAACACTCCAGGCAGGTCCGAGATACTGTTGTGAAGAAGTTTAAAGCCGGATTTGGATACAAAAAGATTTCCCAAGCTTTAAACATCCCAAGGAGCACTGTGCAAGTGATAATATTGAAATGGAAGGAGTATCAGACCACTGCAAATCTACCAAGACCTGACCGTCCCTCTAAACTTTCAGCTCATACAAGGAGAAGACTGATCAGAGATGCAGCCAAGAGGCCCATGATCACTCTGGATGACCTGCAGAGATCTACAGCTGAGGTGGGACACTCTGTCCATAGGACAACAATCAGTCGTATATTGCACAAATCTGGCCTTTATGGAAGAGTGGCAAGAAGAAAGCCATTTCTTAAAGATATCCATAAAAAGTGTTGTTTAAAGTTTGCCACAAGCCACCTGGGAGACACTCCAAACATGTGGAAGAAGGTGCTCTGGTCAGATGAAACCAAAATGGAACTTTTTGGCAACAATGCAAAACATTATGTTTGGCGTAAAAGCAACACAGCACATCACCCTGAACACACCATCCCCACTGTCAAACATGGTGGTGGCAGCATCATGGTTTGGGCCTGCTTTTCTTCAGCAGGGACAGGGAAGATGGTTAAAATTGATGGGAAGATGGATGGAGCCATATACAGGACCATTCTGGAAGAAAACCTGATGGAGTCTGCAAAAGACCTGAGAATAGGACGGAGATTTGTCTTCCAACAAGACAATGATCCAAAACATAAAGCAAAATCTACAATGGAATGGTTCAAAAATAAACATATCCAGGTGTTAGAATGGCCAAGTCAAATTCCAGACCTGAATCCAATCGAGAATCTGTGGAAAGAACTGAAAACTGCTGTTCACAAATGCTCTCCATCCAACCTCACTGAGCTCGAGCTGTTTTGCAAGGAGGAATGGGAAAAAATGTCAGTCTCTCGATGTGCAAAACTGATAGAGACATACCCCAAGCGACTTACAGCTGTAATCGCAGCAAAAGGTGGCGCTACAAAGTATTAACTTAAGAGGGCTGAATAATTTTGCACGCCCAATTTTTCAGTTTTTGATTTGTTAAAAAAAGTTTGAAATATCCAATAAATGTCGTTCCACTTCATGATTGTGTCCCACTTGTTGTTGATTCTTCACAAAAAAATACAGTTTTATATCTTTATGTTTGAAGCCTGAAAAGCCTGAAAAGTTCAAGGGGGGTGAATACTTTCGCAAGGCACTGTATTTGTTACTTTTATTTCTTATTCTTATTTTTTTGTAGCTATTTTTTATTTATTTTTACTGCATTTTTGGTTAGGGCTTGTAAGTAAGCATTTCACTGTAAGGTCTTACACCTGTTGTGTTCGGGCGCATGTGACAAATACAATTTGATTTGATTTGACTAATGAGCTCAAACTGTGTTTCGTTTGAATGCACTGTGGGACCAAATCAGTGGAGGCTGCTGTGGGGAGGACGGCTCATAATAATGGGTGGAACACAGCAAATGGAATGGCATCAAACACATGGGAACCATGTGGTTGAAGTATTTGCTCCCATTCCACTCATTCCGCTCCAGCCACTACCACGATGCCGTCCTCCCCAATTGATATGGAGGGCTTAAGTACACTTGATTTGGGTTGATATTGGTACAATTATTTTACGCTGTTGTAATAATTAGGCAAAAAGCTGTACATAACCCCTTTCGTGGTTGTTGTAACTCATAAATTGAATTGTGGGGTATCAACCAAATAATAATAACTTTATGCACGGTCGAGATGTTTATCTATTGCTATTTCATTTCCATAGATGATACCTTTTATTTAAACACCACAACTGGGGAGATTTCAATGACAATAAACCTGCCAAACAAGACTATCACCATCAACGATAAAGCCGAGGAGGATCTGGAATGCTTTTGGTTCATTGAAAGCTATGTTGAGTGCACCTCAATGAACTTGACCTCTATTAACCTCACTGAGTGTCAGACGGTGCAGATTTCTGTCGTCGAGAACTCAACCAGCAAGTTGATCTTCAACATATGTGAACCTACCTTTTTTTTTTTTTTTGTCTATTCGTAATCTCGAAATTTCTGAATGAAACGTGAAACTGTAGCTGTGATTCCTCTGATGTCAGAGGTGTTATATATTCATAACAAAATGACAGTAATAACCCTTACTGAACCGTAACGCTCTTTTTTTTTGTCCCTCAGCTTCCTCCATGTGTGAGGTCACCAAGTGTACTGGGACAGCAATCACTGCCCTGATGAGAGAGATACAAGACCATCCCAGTGAGGGTCCAAAGGATCTTAAAAGGGTCCTGAACATGCGAAATATGTGTGCAGACCTGTTCAAAAATGATTGGACCATGAGGATGATGTTTATTGGGTACGTGACCAGCCAACCTGTTTCCATTGACTTCTGAAAGAGACGTAACTTTGATGAGCGGCCCTGTCTCTGTGCTGTATTTGCAGGGTTGAACGGGGCCTGATACACAACATGATGAACATCTCAATCACCGGAGAGCCTGTGTACTACGACCTCAGGGATCTGGCTCTGACTGTGTTTAACCTGACCAACCTAACCAGTGCGGATGACAAGATGGTGAAAATAAAAGCCCCAGAGGTAGGGCTGCTGTTATCTGGGTTTGTGTTTAGGCATCTTGTCTCCGATTGAGGTCAGAGAGGCACCCATCCTATAGAACATGTGTAAGTTCCAAATGCATACACTACCTTTCAAAAGTTTGGGGTCACTTTGAAATGTCCTTGTTTTTGAAAGAAAAGCACATTTTGTTGTCCATTAAAATGACATCAAATTGATCAGAAATAAAGTGTAGACATTGTTAATGTTGTAAATGACTATTGTAGCTGGAAACGGCTGCTTTTTTATGGAATATCTACATAGGCGTACAGAGGCTCATTATCAGCAACCATCACTCCTGTGTTCCAATGACACGTTGTGTTAGCTAAACCAAGTTTATCATTTTAAAAGGCTAATTGATCATTAGAAAACCCTTTTGGAATTATGTGAGCACAGCTGAAAACTGTGGTTCTGATTTTAAAATAAAAAAAATAAAAATTAAATGTACTTTTCTTTCTAAAACAAGGACATTTCTAAGTGACCCCAAACTTTTGAACGGTAGTGTATGTCCTGAGTAAATATGTGGTCTGTGTATATTTTATTTACATATTGTAATACTCTGACTGCAGAAGGGGACCCTCTAATGATAATGAGTATAGCGTGTCAGCTAGGTATTTTCCTTTCTCGCTGAAATGATTCAGCTCCTCCCTGAGAACAACTCTTACATTCCGGAAGCATGGATCCCTATTGATGCACTCCAGAACATCCCGGAGGAAAATAGGATAGTGGGCATGGTCACCTATAAATCACCCAATCAGTTCTTGGTAGGACTTCTCATATTGAGCATCTATTCTATAATTTAATTCAATCATTCTTCCAATTCAGTAAATTCAAATAAATCAAACATTTTGTGGTTTGATGGACTGGGCTTTCATGAAATCGCAAACCCTCATAATCCTCCATGTCATTATCACCCTCTTCTATCCAGGTTAAAGAGGAACTCGTGAGAACCATGGCCATACGGATCGAGGTGGATGGCGGCAGACAACTTGAGAACTTGATCACTCCACTCAAGATGAAGTTCAAATTGCTTGACCCTATAATACCAGTAAATTGTCGTCATAAGACTTAGGATGTTCCTGTAATTGCGATATACAAATGTTTTGAGATAGTGACAGATTTTTGGTTGTTTTGGCTCTGTACTCCAGGACTATGAGGTTAAAGTGCAGACTGTCAAGCCCACATTTTCGGGCATTTTCATCCATATCGGGTGAACTGTTTTGAAATTACAGCCCATTTTGTATATAGTCTCTCCATTTTAGGGGACCAAATGTATTGGGACTCATTCATTTATATGTGTATTGAAGTAATCAAAAGTTTAGTATTTGGTCCCATATTCCCAGCACACAGTTATTACATCAAGCTTGTGAATCTACAAACCTGTTAGATGCATTTGCTGTTTGTTTTGGTTGTGTTTCAGATTACTTTGTGCCCAATATAAATGAATGGTAAATAATGTATTGTTTCATTCTGGAGTCACTTTTATTGTAAATAACCATATAATATGTTTCTTAACACTTTAACACATTAATGTAGATGCTACCATGATTACGGATAGTCCTGAATGAATCGTGAATAATGTTGAGTGAGAAAGTTGCAGACGAACAAGTATCATTCCCCCCAACAAAAATGCCAACCTCCCCTGTTATTGTAATAGTGAGAGTTTAGCATGTCTATGATATTTGTGCATCTGTAACTTTCTCACTCGTCATTAATTATTGTTATAAACGGTTCACCCGATATGGATGAAAAAACCCTCAAATGAAAGCGGACAGTCTGCATTTGAACCTCATAGTCATCACATCCAAAATACTGGAGTACAGAGCCAAAACAACAAAAAAATGTGTTACTGTCCCAATCATTTTGTAGCTCACTGTAGTTCACAGTTGATCCTATTAATGCATTACCGAATCAGTGATTTTTCTTTCTCTACAGGTGAATTACAGCCTGTCGTGTCAATATTTCAATGAATATGGTGGGTTGATTTCTGTTACAGTATGTAGGCCTACAGTAACTGTGTTTACATAAAACTACAGTCAATTGCATAACACAGTCCTTTGCATAACATTCTGTTGTTGCCTCATATGGCAATAGAAGCTGTACACGTACTGACTGCATCTGTGAATGACTAAAAAAGGGTACTCTCTTCCAAACAGGGAACATAAGCCTCCCAGACACTGTCTTTTGGAAAACGGATGGATGCGTTACTAAGATCAATGACAGCGTGGTGGAGTGCCTCTGTAACCACGCTACGCCGTTTGCCGTGCTGCTGGTGAGCCATTTATATCCACCAATTCACCTACATCATCCTATCATAAATGTCACCTGGTGATAGTCGTCACGCCGTATCCATTCTTGTCCCTTCCAGATCGCCGACCTCTCTATTGACGGTGTGCACTGGCAGGTCTTGTCTTACATCAGCTACATTGGCTGTGGCTTGTCGGCCTTCTTCACCGCCATATCCTTCCTCACCTACGTCATCACCACGTATGTGACCCCCACCTCACCAAAATGCCGCCTGCCCACTTTTCCCTTCGTTCTCCATTTTGAATTGGATCTCTTCCGCTGTAATGTTTCATCCCGTGTCTATTTCCGCATGGCCCGTGTAGTTCCTGCGCCTGTATAGATGACTGCACCCGTACTAGTCATCTATCCACTCTGTTTTATCAGTTGTCTGATACGGTTGTGCCCTTGCTTTAGGAACTCCAGGGCGGACAACGCCAACAGCATCCACGTGTCACTGAGCGGGGCTTTGTTCCTGCTCAACACCTCTTTCCTGCTCAACGAGTGGGGGGCCAGCCTGGGCATCAGGGGCGTGTGTGTCTTCATTGCGGCGGCCATTCACTACAGCCTCCTCAGCTGTTTCACCTGGATGGCCATTGAAGCTGTCCACCTGTATCTCCTCCTGGTCAAGGTGTTCAACACCTACTACCGACACTATATGGCCAAGCTGTCTGCCATTGGCTGGGGTAAGTGAATCAGTTCTAAACATGCTCATTCAGGTGAGAGACACAGTGGAACAAGAGTTTGCGGACACGGAACCGTGGTCGGACATGTGAATACACTCATCCTGTGTGTGCACTGTTCAGGACTCCCTGGTATCGTTGTGGGAGTTTCATTGGCGGTCAAGGATATCAAACCGCTATATGGACCTACAGAAATGACTATGGCAGACACTAACCAGACAAATACAATGTGAGTAAATGTTATCTTTCTCTTTTTGAACGTTCACTTTTTATCAGTACAATTTCAGGGGTGGCCCAATGTACAGCATGTTGATGTTCCTAATGAACGTTCTATGTGGAGAATGTTGAGGACAAGGTGAATATGATTATGTGTATTGGTAAAGGCCAGATGCAGTTTGCCCAGTAGAATCGCAGTTTAATCACTGCGTCACTGCATTTTAACCAGGGCTCTCTCCCCGCCCCAGCTGCTGGATCACGGACATCCCCTTCTTCTACAGTATGAACCTGGCCTACTTCACCATCATCTTTGTCCTTAACTCTGGCATTCTGTTAACGGTGACCACCCGGATCTGCCAGCTGCAGCGCTATGGCAGTAAGGGCAAGCCTGGGAAGGCAAGCCTGGCCTGGAAGGACATCGGCACCGTCCTGGGTCTGACCTGCCTGCTGGGCATCACCTGGGGCCTGGCCTTCCTCAGCTACGGCTATGTCAACCTTCCCATCCTCTACCTGTTCAGCATTTTCAACTCCCTCCAAGGTGACCCAGGGAACATCACGAAAGACAGGGACAGAAAGAGATAGTAAAGCTGATGTTGAGGGGTGGAAGGGAAGAGAGTGGAGATCAAATAAGATTATGTACAAATTGAGAGGAGTGTCAGGTAGAGAAAATGTGGCCCTATGATCTTGAAAGCCCCTATTATTGAGCACCTATGTAGGTGGAGTCTGAGTGATGATCTGTCTGTGTTTCTCTCTCAAAGGATTCTTTATATTCCTATGGATCTGTGGCACTGCCAGGAAAGACAGGGAGCGGGCGGCGAATACCAAGAGCACATCAGCAGCTCTGAACACCTCTACAGCCAAACCCAAGGAGGAGATGTTCCCTGGCAACAACCCCTTACCAGTAAACAATGTCTGTCCACAATGGAGATCACCCATATCTTCTTAGATGGCAAGGGGAGTTTTGGCTTTTGTGTCTAATGGCATATGCATTGTCTCTTTCTTTCTCTTTCAAATTGAGTTATGGTTTCGACACCGGTTGTGTGCGTGTGAGTTCCTGTGCTGTGTGTTTTGGGCTTTTGTGGCCTTGTGGATGGAGCAGATGACTACGGGTCTCGTCCCGTGTGTTAATCATCGTGCGTGTGTGTTATTTATTCGAGGTACACCTCGCTCTTTTGTTTGGGTTTCAACCCTGTGTCTTTGTTACGTGTTTGTTTGGTCTTCGTCCCCGTGCCTTTACACGGCACGCCGTAATTTGAGGCTGAATATAAAAAACTATTACGCATTCCTGCGACTGTCTCCCGAATCCATTTATACCAACGTGACATGCATTTTCTTCTGTATCATTCCAATGTATTTATTGGGAAAGTGCTTTGAGGGAATAATTTTACTTGAAGTGTACGTTGTTTATGATTATCAACCTTCATTAAATATCCGATCTCAAGTTGCGGAACTGACTGGTGCATAATTAGTCAGTGGCAAACCAAAGGATTTAGTTTCCTGCATACCATTTAGTTTCCTGCATAAACCTTTTCACACCGCCTCATCATTATTAGTTTCACAATCAATCACTTGATTTTCTAACTCAACTATGGAAAGTGTGTTGCAATCTGGTAATGTTTTCTACATTTGAACTAATATCACTTCTGCAGAAAGTGTCTCACTGGAAGCACTAGGTTCTCAAATGCACACACGATTGCCCATTTGCATATGATTGTGAAACAGAGACATCCTCTTTTCTAGCAATTTTCTGGTGAGTGTCAGAATGAGTCTTAGAGATGCTGAGAAATGCCACCATATAGGATTTTTTGTTGTTGATGATTCTCACTGAAATGTTTTGATTATATTGATTTACCTAAACATTAACCCCACCCCCACCCAAAGGACTACAAAGGACATAAGCTTTCAAGCTTTATTGTGTTATTCTTGATGATTTTTCTTCAATTGTATGTGGAGACGTCTTATGAACAGTATGTTTTTTATATTTATATTGTCTAATAAATATAAGTGTTGTATTCATTGCATGCTGTGTTTACAATAGCCTAATTTATTCACCCAGTTTTGTAATGCCATAGCCTACAGTATACTCAATTAACTTCCTGCACGTACAAATATGTCCAACCCCCTCACTAATTATAGTAATGATATGAAACCAGGAAACAACAACACACGAGCAAAGATCGACTAACAAGACAGACCATTAACCCATCAGCAGTCACAGACTGAAAGAGGGAGAGAGTGATGAAGACCAGTTATTTCATTCTAATATTTATATGCAACCCTGAGAACCAATGGTAAGCTCCTGTTTGTTTCTGTGTCGAGCAAGTGTTAAAATGGATGGCACGTGTGGATGAGTATAGGTCGAGGTTATGTAAACATTTTTGAACAAACATGGACATCAGTGAAAAGGGGTGGACCAGTTAATTGTATATCTGGGGTGGCCAATCCTGGCCTGGAGAACTATACTTTTCAAATAAGATACCTAATCAAGGTCTGTTAAAAAAAATTACACGATTAGTTCAACCAGGTGTGTCTCAACAGGGCTGAAAAAAAGCATGCACTCACTGCGGCTCTCGAGGACCAGGGTATGCCACCTCGGATTGACGTGGTCCCCACTGAGTTTTTGTCATCATCATTGGCTTTAGTGCCGACAGTAGTTTTTCATCTGTTTGTTTTGATGTTTGTCTTGAGATGAAGCATTGGTACCTTGTATGGATTTTTGTCGTTTCCAGAGTGACATAAGGATTAACCTTGTCAATAACGTTTCCAGACAATTTTCCAAACTGCAAAGATGCTCTTCGAGATTGTCTTCGCCCTGAAGTGGTGTGGACCAGGTACTCCAATAAAAGTCCTTATCCCCTATTGTAATGGGATTTTAATGTGCCACGGATATTACCAAAAAAAAGCCAGTACCTGTTTATCCTTTTAACTACACAGTTAAATATCTAGTTAGTCCATATGGGAATGTCCATTAAGTTGACGTTTTAGTAATTTAGCCCTTTCATCCAGAGCACCTTATAGTAGTGAGTGGATACATATTTGTACTTTTACATACTTGTCCCCCGAGGGAAACAAACCCACGATCCTGACGTTGCAAGCACCATGCGCTACCAAATGAGCTATATGGGATTTGATAACCATTTGATATCCATTCATTACATTGATTAAGTTGAATATAAGAAAAAGGGTTCAAATCATGTAAGATGATGTGTGTTTTCGGTAGGTGTTACGAGGATAGAATTACAATATGCATTCTAATGACCAGAATGCCCATCCCAAACTTCTACAGATGGTCTGTCAACTCATCCAATAAGGTGAGATCATGAATTCATTGCTGTTGATCTCACAACCTTCTGGTTCAGCCATATATACCGGGGTGCAGCAACAAAGACTTCAGACACAGTCGAGTCTCTTTGTTTATTTATTTTTATTGCTGCGTATTGCAATTTTCGGTATTTCCGATGGATATGTTGCACTTAAAACTGTAATGTCCATTAATTCCACCATAGGCAGAAGAGCGCACGAATTCTGGACACAGAGTGCACATTCCTGCACATGTTCTCCAGAGAAGCAAGAGGAACGACTCTAATAGCACTGACTATGTGCAAATTACAATGGCTGTACTCAACAGCTCTCTATTCAAGGTTGGTAACTGACTCAAACAGTAGGCTATTCTTAGTTTTAGCTGAAACCAACCAATGGTAATGGACAAAATAGTACCACTATCCGGTATACAATTCAGCACTACAGTAAAACAATGAATCTATTATTTAGTATCATGAAGTCATTTATTGAGGAAGGGTTTTATGAAAGGCACATAAGACCTCTCTGAATGACGTTTGCTCGTCTGCTGCTGCTTTCTGTTGCGCTTCCCTCCAATGTTACCAACAGCTTAGTCCGGTTCGAGGCTCTAGATCAGGGGAAGTCCTGGGGCAGTCTGTGCTGGCTGTGAGGGTGGGGGACCACAGTGTGAGTGACCTTGACCAGCCTGTCAGAATCGCCTTCAGAAACACAAATGTGGTGGGTGAATGGAGTCCACTTGAACGTTCGACACTTACTGGCGGAATGTGACTGTGCACCTACTGTATCTCTGAGACAAATATTAGTCTAGTCTATACTTCAATGAACAGTGTGTGTTTTACATTGCCTTTGTTTCAGACTGAGAGAGGGACTTGTGTTTTCTGGAAGGACTCGGAAAATAAGAATGGCGAAGGTAGGGGCTATGGCTTGACTCATCTTTTAGTGGTGGAACCAATGCGGTGGACTAGCATGTTCTTTTCCTGTATGAGCATTTGTGGGTGTGTGGGTGGGTGTTGAACTCTTGTACCTTCGCTATATGTGTGTGTGTGACTTTTGTGGCTTTTCTGTCTGCAGGGGACTGGAGCTCAGAGGGTTATATTACCACCCTCATTCACGGAGAGTTTGTGTGCAGCTGTAACCATCTCAGCTTCTTTGCAGTGCTCGTGGTAAATACGTGCTACAGTTGTTGTATAGGTCATTAATTTAGTTATTTGAATAACTCTATACAAATCATAACTGTGTAATGCATGCAAAGACTGATATAGAAGTCTTCAAAACACTCACTTTAAAGGGATAGTTCACTCAAATGACAAAATGTCATATTGGTTTCCTTACTCTATAAGCAGTCCATCGACAAGGTATGACAGAAATCCATGCTTTGGTTTGTTTACCTGGCCATCGTTACCAAATGCTAATGTTTTGGCACAAATCCAATGCAAGGCAACGATACAGATATTAGCATATTTTGCGCTTCATGTCCAAATCATCTACAAGTAACTTAATTGTGTTACGCAATCAATTGTAGATATTTTAAGATAATTTGGACATGAAGTCCAAACAATGCTAATAGGTACCATTAACTTGCATTGGAAATGTTAACTTCTTAGGGCTGAGATCCCGCTAATGAGATCGATATGTCAACAGCCAGTGAAAGTACAGGGCGCCAAATTCAAAACAACAGAAATCCCATAATTAAAATTCCTCAAACATAGAAGTACTTCACACCATTTTAAAGTTACACTTCTTGTTAACCTGTTGCCTCTACTTGGGACGCTTGCGTCCCAACTAGAGCTCTGGAAATGCAAATGCGCTACGCTAAATGCTAATAGTATTAGTTAAAACTCAAAAGTTCATTAAAATACACATGCAGGGTATCAAATTAAAGCTACACTCGTTGTGAATCCAGGCAACAAGTCCGATTTTTTAAATGCTTTTCGGCGACAGCATGAGAAGCTATTATCTGATAGCATGCACCAATACACTACAACAGAAAAGCACAGCAGGGGACGTAAACAAAATAATTAGCATTTCGGCGTTACACAAACCGCACAATAAAATAGAAAACAGTCATTACCTTTCACCATCTTCTTTGTTGGCACTCCTAGATGTCCCATAAACACTATTGGGTCTTTATTTCGATTAAATCGGGCCATATAAAGCCAAGATATCGTTATATGTAGACTGTGTGATAAACGAAAAAAACAGCGATTTCACACAACGTAACGTCATTTTTTTAATTCAAAAAGTAGACGATAAACTTTCACAAAACACTTCGAAATACGTTTGTAATGCTACTTTAGGTATTAGTAAACTTTAATAAGCGATAAAAATCATCCGTAGGCGATGTAAATATCATTAGCTGTCGTCTTGGAAAAAATTTCAGGAGAGAGCTCTTCCGGAATGATCTGGGCGGAGACCGGAGGTAAGTCGTGCCCCTCTTTCGGTTCAACCAAGAATCAAAGAGGATTCAATTCACAAGACTCTAGACAACATGGGGATGCTGTGGGAGTTGAATGCTCGGTCTTATCTAATTCGGCTCACTGTTAACAATTGCTGGAAGTGGCGCAAGGATATTTATTTCCATTTTCTGTGATCAGGTTTTCCTGCGCTTTCCGATGTAACGCACGTTATGTAATAACCACAGTCGTGATTTAACCAGTTTTAAAAACGTCCGAGGGTTTCCTATCCACACATTCTAACCATATGAACGTACTATATTCCTGGCATGAGTAGCAGGGCGCTGAAATGTTGCACGATTTTTAACAAAATGTTCAAAAAAGTAGAGGGTCGACTGAAGAGGTTAATCCCACCACAGTGTCCGATTTCAAATAGGCTTTACGGTGAAAGCATCACAAACGATTATGTTAGGTCAGAGCCAAGTCACAGAAAAACACAGCCATTTTTCCAGCCAAAGAGAGGAGTCACAAAAATCAGAAATAGAGATAGAATTAATCACTAACCTTTGATGATCTTCATCAGATGACACTCATAGGACTTGTTACACTTCATTTTAATATAAACAAATCTCAGTATACATTGGCGCGTTATGTTCAGTAGTTCCAAAAACATCTGGTGATTTTGCAGAGAGCCACATCAATTTACAGAAATTCTCATAATAAATGTTGATGACAATACAAATGTTATGCATGGAACTTTAGGTACACTTCTCCTTAATGCAACCGCTGTGTCTGATTTCAAAAAAGCTTTACGGAAAAAGCAAACCATGTAATAATCTGAGTACGGCACTCAGAGACCAAACAAGCCAAAAAGATATCCGCCATATTGTGCAGTCGTCAGAAGTCAGAAATAACATTATATTCACTTACCTTTGATGATCTTCATCATAATGCACTCCCAGGAATCCCAATTCCACAATAAATGTTTGTTTTGTTCGATAATGTCCATCATTTATGTCCATATAGCTACTTTTGTTAGCACGTTTTGTAAACAAATCCAAACTCATGAAGCGCATTCACTTGAAGCTGTTCCGTTACAGTCCGTATAAACAAGTGAAACGATGTATAGAATAAATCTTTAGGAAGTTTTTAACATAAGTCTTCAATAATGTTCCAACCGGAGAATTCCTTTGTCTTCAGAAATTCAATGGAACGTGAGAGAACTCTCACGTGAACGAGCGTCACGAGCTTGTGGCACTCTGCCAGACCACTGACTCAAAGAGCCCTTATGAGCCCCCCCTTTACATTAGAAGCCTCAAACAAGTTTCCAAAGACTGTCGACCTCTAGTGGAAGCCTTAGGAAGTGCAACATGACCAATATCCCACTGTATCTTCAATAGGGAATGAGTTGAAAAATGACCAACCTCAGATTTCCCACTTCCTGGTTGGATTTTGTCTCAGGTTTTTGCCTGCCATATGAGTTCTGTTATACTCACAGACATCATTCAAACAGTTCTAGAAACTTCAGAGTGTTTTCTATCCAAATATACTAATAATATGCATATATTAGCAAATGGGTCTGAGTATCAGGCAGTTTACTCTGGGCACCTCTGGGCACCTTATTCATCCAAGCTACTCAATACTGCCCCCAGACATAAGAAGTTTTAACTATCACTTTAATAATTACATCATTTTTTTTGTATGGTAAGTCCTAGCTGGTAACATACTCTTGATTCCTTATCCTATTTTCTCACTGACAGAACTCAAAGTTGTCGGTAGACCCTGTGAATGCTGCCAACCTCGGCTACATCTCCTACATTGGTTCATCATTCTCCGTGATTTTCACCACAGTAACCCTTGCCATGTACACTTGTCTTAGGTAAGTATTCTCTCTTCATTGAAAATAAACAGAGTAGGTAAACCATTCACAATGCAGCTACACAATAGTACACATTCACAAATGTATGTGTCAAAAATATTGAGCAATAAAATAGAGGTAAGCAAGAGACCTCATTTCAGCCCTTTAATCTGTACACAGACAAAGGCAGAAATATAGCATAAATGGATTATGTAAACATCTCTGTGGGCCTGAGCCTCTTGTTTTCTGTCCCCATAGGAAGGGGCATTCTGAACAGTCAATATCTATTCATGTGTAGCTGACAGGAGCTCTCCTGTTTCTACACCTCTCCTACCTCTTGAGCGAGTGGTGGGTGTGGCATGAGGCTGATGGGGCTGAGGGACATGTCTGTCTGGCCTTTGGGTTGATACTGCACTGGGCTCTCCTGTCCACCTTCACCTGGCTGGCCATTGAAGGCTTCCATCTCTACATGTTGTTAGTCCGCGTCTTCAACATCTATGTCAGGAAATACCTGCTCAAACTGAGCCTGGTTGGATGGGGTGAGATCTCAAGTTCCACTCATAAGTCTGTTTTTCTTTCTTTGACAGTTGAGCGATATTCTACACCATACAATGTATAGTCTAAATGCAGTCCTTGATTCCAGGCATACCCACTGCAACTGTGATGGCCTGTCGTTTCTCAGGAGTCTACGGCATACATAGCTTCTACATGACAGGGGCCAATAACAGCTCATCAACAGACATGTGAGGTTCAATTCACAGTATTTTGTCATAGGAAGCTAATATTTAAATATACTGTATATGTAGCCATGAAAACAAGCAAAGGTTCAAATGGACTCTTGTCTAACTGCAGATGTTGGATAAGCAGTGCAACAGACAGCCCTGGAGTGGTGGTCAGCTACATCACAGTGAGTGGATACCTGGGCCTGGTCTTCCTCTTCAACACAGCCATTCTAGGTGTGGTGGTGGTGAAGCTGTGGGGGCAGAGAGGGAAGGGTATGATGTGGAAGGACTGGGCCACGGTACTGGGGCTCAGCTGTGTGCTAGGAGTACCATGGGGGTTGGCATTCTGCACCTACGGCCCCCTTTCTCTCCCTGGACTGTACCTCTTCAGTATATTCAACTGCTTCCAGGGTCAGTATCCTATCACACACAACCTCTCTAAGGAAATATATATGATTGACTGCTTTAAACCTGAGTGATCGCTGAGTGATTTGTTGCTTTTCAATCCCTCCAAAATGATTACTACTACAGGTGTCTTCTTGTTCCTGTGGTTTCTTGCCCTTTCACGTAAGGGCCGCCCAGAGCACTCCTCTGTGAAAGACTCTTCCAGTCAAAAGATGACGGAGACAAACTTCAACTGATACTGTGTGACTTGCAACACATTCCAGCATACCTTTTAATAGTGTTTGCAGACCAAGTCCTGAGTATAAAACAGCGGGGAAAGTATGATTCATTTCTTCCTGGTTCGGACCTCTTTACCAAAAATAAATGTATGGGCCTAAATATAGAATTGCATATAGAATCTCTATCAATTCAATAGCATTTCTCTGGGCCTAGTGGTAAAGATTTGACATGAAACTTTTCAAATGTATGACCTTTTATTATGGCATCAACAAAACCAGTCATGATGTTTTAATCAGCTTGTCAAACATCGGCCCCTTTACTAGGCTACCTGAGCACGTTTATCCACTCACAACATACTTCCAGCCCCCAAACAATGGTGAATTGATAAAGACAGCTGTTACACAAAACACCAAAAAGTGTCATGACATTTGGCGTTTGTATTTAGGCCAGAATATATGTGTCCACTGCTGTCTGCTGGCGTCTTGGTGTCGGCCACTCATCTCTGCCGTGGCATAATTTCAGTGTTTTTACCAGACATTTTGGAGCATAAGCCTACCACCTGTTATCATGTCCATTTGCAAAATGTTCATGCCTCTGACAAGCGGTAATAATAAAATAAAAGTGGTGTAAAAGCCTACAGTTTTTTTATACATTTTGATTTCAATTATTGTGATATATTGTATTTTACCGGTACAGCAAACCCTCGCTATTTATTTTGTGGGGACACCGTACCAGACCGTACCAACTTACTTTCACCCCTGGTGTAAACATGACATTTATGATATGGCACATAAAGTGTGACACATGGAGCAAATAGCCATTAGCACACAGACTATCTACTGAATAAAATGGTGCTTGGTGTTGTGGTGTTAATCAGATAATTGAATTATTTAATGCTTTCTTATTGTTTCATAAAAATAATCTACCAATGCTATTAGACCCATGATTCAGCCTTTTCCACAACGCGTTAATGATACATAATAGAATGTCACTTTGAACTTTAATATAATGTAATTTATTGGAAACAGGAGACAAAGGGCTGTGAGACAAAGGCTTAAGGGGCGGCAGGTAGCTGCAGGTAAACAAAGGGGCGGCAGGTAGCGGCAGGTAAACAAAGGGGCGGCAGGTAGCTGCAGGTAAACAAAGGGGCGGCAGGTAGCGGCAGGTAAACAAAGGGGCGGCAGGTAGCTGCAGGTAAACAAAGGGTCGGGCAGGTAGCGGCAGGTAAACAAAGGGGCGGCAGGTAGCGGCAGGTAAACAAAGGGGCGGCAGGTAGCGGCAGGTAAACAAAGGGTCGGGCAGGTAGCGGCAGGTAAACAAAGGGTCGGGCAGGTAGCGGCAGGTAAACAAAGGGGCGGCAGGTAGCGGCAGGTAAACAAAGGGGCGGCAGGTAGCTGCAGGTAAACAAAGGGGCGGCAGGTAGCGGCAGGTAAACAAAGGGGCAGCAGGTAGCTGCAGGTAAACAAAGGGGCGGCAGGTAGCGGCAGGTAAACAAAGGGGAGGCAGGTAGCGGCAGGTAAACAAAGTGGCGGCAGGTAAACAAAGGGGCAGCAGGTAGCTGCAGGTAAACAAAGGGGTGGCAGGTAAACAAAGGGGTGCAGGTAGCGGCAGGTAAACAAAGGGGCGGCAGGTAGCGGCAGGTAAACAAAGGGGTAGCAGGTAAACAAAGGGGCTGCAGGTAAACAAAGGGGCGGCAGGTAAACAAATGGGCGGCAGGTAAACAAAGGGGCGGCAGGTAGCGGCAGGTAAACAAAGGGGCGGCAGGTAGCGGCAGGTAAACAAAGGGGCGGCAGGTAGCTGCAGGTAAACAAAGGGGCGGCAGGTAGGTGCAGGTAAACAAAGGGGCGGCAGGTAGCTGCAGGTAAACAAAGGGGCGGCAGGTAGCTGCAGGTAAACAAAGGCGCTGCAGGTAGCTGCAGGTAAACAAAGGTGCGGCAGGTAGCTGCAGGTAAACAAAGGGGCGGCAGGTAGCTGCAGGTAAACAAAGGGGATGCAGGTAGCGGCAGGTAAACAAAGGGGCGGCAGGTAGCTGCAGGTAAACAAAGGGGCGGCAGGTAGCGGCAGGTAAACAAAGGGGCGGCAGGTAGTTGCAGGTAAACAAACGGGCGGCAGGTAGCTGCAGGTAAACAAAGGGGAGGCAGGTAGCGGCAGGTAAACAAAGGGGCGGCAGGTAGCTGCAGGTAAACAAAGGGGCGGCAGGTAGCGGCAGGTAAACAAAGGGGCGGCAGGTAGTTGCAGGTAAACAAACGGGCGGCAGGTAGCTGCAGGTAAACAAAGGGGAGGCAGGTAGCTGCAGGTAAACAAAGGGGCGGCAGGTAGCTGCAGGTAAACAAAGGGGCAGCAGGTAGCGGCAGGTAAACAAAGGGGCGGCAGGTAAACAAAGGGGCAGCAGGTAGCTGCAGGTAAACAAAGGGGCGGCAGGTAACTGCAGGTAAACAAAGGGGCGGCAGGTAGCGGCAGGTAAACAAAGGGGCGGCAGGTAGCTGCAGGTAAACAAAGGGGAGGCAGGTAGCAGCAGGTAAACAAAGGGGTGGCAGGTAGCGGCAGGTAAACAAAGGGGCGGCAGGTAGCGGCAGGTAAACAAAGGGGCGGCAGGTAGCTGCAGGTAAACAAAGGGGAGGCAGGTAGATGCAGGTAAACAAAGGGGTGGCAGGTAGCTGCAGGTAAACAAAGGGGCAGTAGGTAGCGGCAGGTAAACAAAGGGGCGGCAGGTAAACAAAGGGGCAGCAGGTAGCTGCAGGTAAACAAAGGGGCGGCAGGTAACTGCAGGTAAACAAAGGGGCGGCAGGTAGCGGCAGGTAAACAAAGGGGTGGCAGGTAGCGGAAGGTAAACAAAGGGGCGGCAGGTAGCGGCAGGTAAACAAAGGGGCGGCAGGTAGCAAAGTGGTTAGATCGTTGGGCCAGGAACTTAAAGGTTGCTAGATTGAGTCTCATGAGTGTCATCTGATGAAGATCATCAAAGTTTAGTGATTAATTCTATCTCTATTTGTGCTTTTTGTGACTTTGTGATGAATGGAACAGTGCGCTTGTTTGAAATGGAAAAGCTTCTCGGTAGTTACTGTCAAAGAAGAACATCAAGACAAAGCAGCTGCTTTACAAGTGGGATGCACTGTTGAGCTCTACATCCCGAGGGGTTCATGTTGATTGTACAGAGATTGTGACAGCTGGTAAAATGGCGTCCCTTGAAAGGGCAAGAACAAGATGTATGTCAGGAGAAGTGCAGTATGATCATAAGGAGACGTATACTTGGAATATGGAGAAGGAATTGAGGGAAAAAGAGAAGCAGAGGAGGACGAAGAGAGAAGGAGGAAGAGGGTGAGCTTGAGTCTGTTAAAAATGGCCGAAAAAAGAGAGATTGTTTGTTAAAGAAGAATGGAAGAGGTGTAAGCAGAGTGAGCTTTACGTTGGATCGAAGACGAGGAGAAATGGAAGTGAATGAGGGCGAAATATCGGAGGTAGTAGGTGTGGTGAAGTTCTCGGAGCCCGAGACTTGCACCAAGGGTCAGGATAAAGATGAGTCTGTGACAGTAGGAGTGACATTTTTTTGAAAAAGTGCACCCTAGCCTTTTAGCTGATCAATTTGTGGTTTCAGGGCGGGTGAAAACAGACTTGAATGTGTGGAATTGGTGAAGGTAACCAGAAGTGATCTTGTGTTAATTGTTTGTGATTCTGCTGGTCAGAGGGAGCAGGGGCTCCGCATCAAATGAATGGGGACAAGAGAAGTGAATTATTTTGCTCTCAAGGAAAGGGCATCACTGAGAGGAGTGATTACTGGGGTAGGGGTAAATGTGAATGTTGACCAACTGAAGGGGAAGATTCCCAGTGTTTGTGATACTCATCATTTGTTGCGACACAGACAGGGTGACGTGAGTGGTGAAACAAAATAGTCTGTTCTTGAGTTTTGATGTTGAGTCTATTCCCAACAAAGTGATGTTAGGATATATAAGTTATCCTGTACGAGTATTTGTGCTGAATACATTACATTGTTACAGGTGTCAAGCTTATGGGCGTGTGGCAGCAGTGTGTAGGAGGGAGGTTCCTAGGTGTGAGAAGTGTGCAGGAGGGCATGAGACAAAGGAATGTGTAACATTGGGGAAATTAGTTGTATGTGTTAATTGTAGGGGTGCCCATGGGGCTGGGGTTCAGAAATATCCTGTGCGAAAGAAGCAGTTTGAGGTTTCCAGTAGAGTAGTGGTTAGAGTAGTGCAGAAGTTGTGGTACGCTGAGGCGGTGAAGAAAGTAGAGGAAGATGGGTCAAGGGGGAGGGATCCTGAGAGGAGTGGTGTGAGTAGTAGATCTGTACCAGTACAGAGGGATAGGCCAACAAGTGATATATGTTTCAGTGAGATTGGATTTTTATCATTTATAGCAATGGTTATCAACTGTACTGCAGGGATGGAACATAAGTCACAGTATATTGGTGGCAGCTGCAAAGAGTTATTTGGGTCAGAAGAGTTACAGGGTGTTAATTGGTGGTGTCCCAACCTTTCAGGCTGTTGGCTTGAGGTAGGATTAAAAATATGTATATAGTGGAGTAGGGCGGTGAGTGTAGGGTTAGATGGTAGGGTATGTGTTGATTTATATATTTTATGATGATTTATTTTAAGTATAAGGAGTATACTCCAGTCTAGTAGGTGGCGGCAATGCAACATTTGTTGGATGCCAACCGCCGTAAAACCTAATCGAAGAAGATACCATAGTATTGGGAGAATCCTGCCTCCTCTTTCACAAGTGCGACTATAGCTAGCTAGTTACGGTAGCGCCAGCTGGAGCAGCCATGGATCCAAGCACCACTATTCTCCGGGTGAAAAGAAAGAGAGGAACTGACCCTGCCGATGCGTTGCTGCTTGCCTGTAAACGTATTCGACCAGAGACCACATCCCAGACCGCTGGGGAAACTGTGCCTGAGCCCGATGATGCAGAGGTTGAGAATTCAGTCTTCAAACTCGTGGCAACCGTAGCGTCACAGGTATGGGCCGCTGTCAAACCACGGTTTCTCGTGGGCGCTGTACACAATCGGCTGGTGCTGTGCAAGACACTCAAGTCTGCTGTTTTAGTTTGGCTAGCTAGCTACCTAATGTATTTGATGTTAAACTAAATGTAGTTAGCTTATCTGCTGGTTAACGTTAGCTATATACATTGTATTTTCTCTTCAGCTCAAGTCATCCTTACTTAGGTAACTGGCTAGTTCGCTTTGTGTTGATTAGCAAGCGAGCTAGCTGGCTGACAACACAGATAGCTTGGTAACTATCGTTCGCGAGCTAGCCTGCCAGCCTACGTTCTCGTTAACTTCACAGCACCAGTATCTGGTGTACCTGTCTTTTGCACATCTGCCATTTCAAGATCATGGAACAATTATGAATTTGTATATTTAGCTAACTAGGAGATAATCCTTCGCAACACCTGTTTGGGTAGAAAATAAGTTTTGTTTGCTCCCGAGAGGCGTAGCGGTCTAAGGCACTACAGACGCTGGTTCGATTCCAGGCTGTATCTCAAACGGACGTGATTGGGAGTCCCATAGGGCGGCGCACAATTGACCCAGCGTCGTCCGGGTTTTCCCGGGGTAGGCGTCATTGTAAATAAGAATTTGTTCTTAACTGGCTTGCCTAGTTAGTTAAATAAAAAGATGAGTTGGCTGGTCATGGTCCAGAGTCAGTCATAGCTAGTTTCATAACCTATTGTTTTATTTTCAATGTAAAAGAGATCTTAACGTTTTCTTAGCACTCAGAAACATTTCTTGGTAGCTAAGTTTAATTTAGTGAACCTTTCATGTAATGTACTGCCAGTCTTATTAGTCTCAACCCTCTTTGTTAGGATAACTGTTTCCCATTGTCACTATTTTTAGGATGCCCCAGTCCAGACACAGGTTCGTGAAGCACTGGCCCGCCCCCGCATGGCCCATGCCCTGCGCCCCTCAGGCAGCTCCCAGAGGATTGTGGGAGATCTGCGGAGCGTAAAGTGGAGCACCAGGCGGGAGGAGCGATACAGGATCCTCTCCAGCCATCGAGCAGGGATGCCTGCAGAACAGTCCCCCTCAACACAGCCAGAGCCCACAGAGGAGCCAGGCAAAAATGCCTGGAGCCTGGGTGAAGTTCAGGTGTTTGACATCATCCAGGAAGATGGGGACCAGGATAAAGCTCCTAGCAAGGTAGGTGTGAGCTGGGCTATGTAAACGTATCAGTGCCCAGTTCCCATATGATGAATTCAGTGGATCCAGATTACAATCTGCCACTGACACATAGGCCTAGTATTTGGATGGCTTGAATTTGATGCTTATTGTGACTGTTTCCCAGTTGCTGACCCCTGACCCAGAGACTATCCTGTGTAACTCGATGAAAATGCTCCGTGAGAAGCTGAGTGTGTCTGGAGAGGGTGTGGGTGTTGAGCATCGTGAACGGGAGGATGACTACGTGTATGACCTTTACTACCAGGAAACAGTCGCTGCAGGCTGGATCCAGGACATCCTGTCCGTCAGGCCCTACTCAGACGAGGGAGAGTTGGTAAGGGTCAAAAGTGTATCTTAGAACTAGTTTTTGCAAACTTTATGCCCAAACTCAATCAATTGGGCTTCTCAAAAATATGGTTGCTGTGTTTGAACTTAAAAAAAAAAAAAAATCAAATACAGCTGGCTCTCTCATTTAGATTTTTTCACCCACACCACTTTCAATTCAAGTCCCACCTTGTTGCGGTGTTTCCAGACTCTATACACAGTAGCAATTGAGCATGGGACAAGGTTAGTATCTGAATAACATAAAATGATGCAGGAGGAATAACCTTTTCTTGGATTTCCAGGTGCCTGACTTGGTGGTGAATGAGGAAGTGTATGAGGATGAGAATGAAGAGGGGAACTGGAGGAATGACTACCCAGATGAGGATGGCAGTGACAGAGAGGAGCGCTATGGAGGTAGGCTAGTACATTTATTTTGATTGTATGATGTTCACAAAAGCTTCACGCAATGATTATCAAAGCTCCCATAGTAAGGATAGTTGCATTACTAGTTTCTCTCCGAAACCTAATTTTGCCGTTCTCATCCTGAAGGGTCCTGGGAAGAGCACTCGTACAGTCGGAGATCCTGGGACCAATACCAGGGCGAGGTGATGCAGGAGTTAGATGATGATGATAATGGAGACAAGGATGACTCTGACTGATCTCCAACTGAGCAGTGGTGGTTGTCTTTTTTTACTGTGCAAGTGTTGGTGTGAATGTGTGGTAGATGTGTCGCACATAACTATGGTGTGCTTCTGGTTTAACTTGTATGTTGGCGAGATGGTTTGGACTGCGTGTTTGCATGTTGTGCATGGTAGTACGTACGTGTAAGCGTATGGTAGTGATTGTGCATCTGAAAGTGTGATACTATGTGTGGGGTCTACATTCCCTGTCACACGGGAGCTTGTACTCTTGATGTGTGATGAAAGTGACTCCAAATCCCTTCTGTAAATATGTAGATGTGTATAAAATAAAGCTTTCAAAATAAATGTAAGACTTCCCAAAGAAATTGTGCATTATTGCTGTAATGAATGAAATTATACTGCAAAACTGGTTAAGAAGTTTTATTAATAAAACCAATCTTCCATGGAATTAGTATTCAGCAGGCAAACTGAGAGCCAACTCATTCCTCATATTGAACTTGTTCATGGGTAACAGCGTCTTTCATATTCACTGAATAACTATAAATATTGGCCCAGGAGATCCTTTGCATGGTTAACTTACAGGTACAATAAAGTTAACGTTCTGTTTAATTCACTGCTGCTGCCCCAATAGGACCATCAAGTGATCCCAACTGTTGGTAAAGATGACATGGCCTCAGTCACCAAGGTCTTTGGAGGGTTACATTTGCCATTGCTGAGATGACAGTTGGCTATTGCACATTTTCAAAAGTAGTACAGAAGGTCTTTGTGGGTGGGATTCGGGTTTATGGATAAATAGTTTGCATACTACATTAACCTTACTAAGGTCAGTCAGCAGTTCACAGACAAATGAGCATCTCATAACTGAAGTAACACCAGAAAGGAGGGCTGGGAAAAAAAAAACACTGAACAACCATGTAGCAGCAGACTGAGTCATTTGTTCCCCTTTTCCAATAAACCATCATCCATAGCTCCAAGAGAACAAGACCGTAGCATCACCTTTAAGAAATACATTTTAATATTTATGAAAACCGGTCTGTTTGCATGTCCCTTCCGGATATGCAGACATACACAGTGTACAAAACATTAGGAACGACTTCCTAATATTGAGTTTTTGCCCTCAGAACAGCCTCGATTTGTCTGGCTTGAACTCTACAAGGTGTCGAAAGCATTCCACAGGGATGCTGGCCCATGTTGACTCCAATGCTTCCCACAGTTGTCTCAAGCTGGATGGATGGCCTTTTGGTGTTGGACCATTCTTGATTGTGATGATTCTTGAGTGTGAAAAACCCAGTAGAGTTGCAGTTGACACTCAAACCGGTGCGCCTGACAGCTACTACCATACCCCATTTAAATATTTTGGTCTTGTCAGTTCTCCCTCAATGGCACACATGCACAACCCATGTCTCAAGAATAAAATTAAAAAATCCTTATTTAACCTTTCTCATAACCATCATCTACACTGATTGAAGTGGATTTAACAGGTGACATCAATAAGAGATCATAGATTTCACCTGGACAGTCTCATGGAAAGAGCAGGTATTCCTAATGTTTTGTGCACTCAGTGTATATGTATTTGACAGGCACAGCATATTAAAAAGTGCATACCTATACCCTCTGACATCAAAACAACCTCTATAGGTCATTCCATCACGAGATAAGAGATGTACTGCCATCTTACATAGATCTCCAGCCTCTGAGAAGGGAGAGAACAACTCCATATGCTCTGATGTGGATCTCACCCCATAGACCAGGCAAGGGACAATGATATGTCAGGAGATGGGGAGAAGTGAAACTATGAGTAGTATAATGACATAAGGAGGAGGGGATGTCCTAGAGTACTGGCCAGATGACCATGGCTTTTCTTGGGATCTGTCCTTGTCCAATGCTTAACTTCACATGAACCATCAGGCATCAGATTGGCAACAGTGGAAAGCAACTGGAGTCCCACACTGTCACCTCTCTATACCTGTCTGTGTGTGTATAGTGTCCCAACTTGTAAACTACAGACTAACATAGTAGTGATACATTCTGGTAAAATTATTAAATATTCCCTTGTCTTTGCAAAAAAAAAAATAGGTGCATTTCTATGAGTTGGTCCCATGTGTCTGTTTGTGAATTGCAGAGGGTGGTGGGTAATATGGTGAGAACTTTGTGTCATGGTTGGGAGTGAGGTTTACCCACTGATGTCCATCTCAGTGAGCACACAGATACAGGTGAGCTGGGTAAAGCGTGTGAAAGAACCTAGCACAAGTGAAAGAAAGAGGGTTAGCGCAATCATTAAATTACTAAAAAATGAAAATACTGTTTCCACATCTTTCAATGGGAAACATTTTCAACTATCATACAAGACAGGAATATATTTTTAAAAATCAGTCCTCATTTGGAAACAGGCTGAGGAAAGGGTCTTATTGAGAGAGGGTAACTCACGTAGTAACTTGGTAATGTAGGGCGGGCGTTTGGACTCGGGCAGGTGGATGCCCAGGAAGTAGACCGGCACTCCGGAGAGGGTAATGGCGATGCCAATGAGAGAGTTGACGGTGTCACTGTACAGTGGCACTGCCACGAGGAACACAGTGCAACAACAGAAGATGATGGGGTACAACAGGGTCAACTGCACACAGGAACACATAGGGGAGACAAGCACAGTCATGGAAGAAGGAAGGAGAAAATAACATTAATTGTTGCCTTACATGTAACTACGTGTCTTCCAAGAGATTTGATCTTTAGTCTATTAATTGATAAAGTATGAACATATTAGTTCACAAGTGAGACAGTCAAGTTCTCACCTTGAGTGGTCTGGGTCTGTCTGGTTCCTTCCAGCGCAGGTAGATCTGCCCGGCGATAGACAGACCCATAAAGAACCAGTAGCTGAAGCTGTAGTAGTTGATCAGCTGGAAGGTATCCTCTACAGTCAGGTAAACCAAGGCCATGGCACACTGTGGATACACAACAACAACAACAAAAAAAGACACTGGTCAACAGAGGCAGGACGTATGACTCACCAGCAGGGAGAGACATGGCTCATCAGCATCATCCACACCAGATAGTTAGGAAGCTGCACTGGGCATGTCCATCCACCAGGTGTCAGCACTGACAGCAGCTTTGAGTTGATGTGGACAGTGGAGATGTTTCTACTTTGTTTGTTTAGCATTACAGTTGATGAAATAGTTCTAAAGTGTGCGATGTAAGTGATGTAAGGAAAGGGGGTGCTTACATTGAAGAGCAGAGCAGGGACAGGAGTATACCTCTCCGCATGAATCATTGATAAGGCGTCCGGGAGGTGACCTTCACGAGCACCCACGAAGAACAGCCTGCCAACGGCGGAGGTATCACTTAGTGCTGAGCGATTAGTGTTTTTTTTTTGGCCGGTTCAGTTTCGTGTAGATTTTTAAAAAGATAGATTTTTTTTTTACATTAAATGCACTATGCATTATGTGGGTTGAACAACACAGAATAAAACAATTAATACAAGTCCCATGATGGTAGTGAATGCCCATTACTGCTTATCAATTATTAAAATCAGTTATCCACATTATTTTACTTAATAAAATATTTCATTTGTTTTATTTGATTCCAAGTCATCTCAATTGAGCTGCTGCCTATGCAGTCTGACAAAATCACAAGTTTAATAGTTCTTCTAAGTAAATAAGGGTTTACTTTTATGACTGCTAAATACCAACTATCAATCACTTTTGATAATGTATTTTCAGGTAGAGATACCTCGAAGCAACTGCTCTCTACCCCTTTCAATCGCGCCTCTTCTGTCTCTTCTCTCCCTCTCCGTGGTCATTGTACTTAATTATCACGTTTTCTGCGCCAAACTATGCAGAACATTGGCCTACTGGTAACTACAACTCACTGCTACGTCACACAGTCCAGGCATGATCTGAAATTATGACTAGTGAGACTGCAGCCAAAGTGTGCATTGAGCTCACAGGAAGAAAAAAAAAAAGGGGGGAAAAAACAAACAAAATGAAATTCAAATAATTGAACAGATGTCGGTCAATTAGTTATTTTTCAAACAACTGACATTTCGGTTAATCACTCAGCACTAGCAGCCACTAGAGCATCTGGACAACATAATGGTAAATCTGTAGCACACAGCATACTCTGTGGAATTGGCTATTTCAGCCACACCCATTGCTCACAGATGTATAAAATCGAGCACACAGCGATGCAATCTCCATAGACAAACATTGGCAGTAGAATGGCCTTACTGAAGAGCTCAGTGACTTTCAACATGCACCGTCATAAGATGCCATCTTTCCAACAAGTCAGTAGGTCAACTTTCTACCCTGCTAGAGCTGCCCCAGTCAACTGTAAGTGGTGTTATTGTGAAGTGAAAATGTCTAGGAGCAGCAACAGCTCAGCAGTCTGTCCTCAGTTGCAACACTTATTACTGAGTTCCAAACTGCTTCTGGAAGCAACATCAGCAAAATAACTGTTAGTCGGGAGCTTCATGAAATGGGTTTCCATGGCCGAGCAGCCACACACAAGCCTAAGATCACCATACTCAATTCCAAGCGTCGGCTGGAATGGTGTAAACCTCGGCGCCATTGGACTCTGGAGCAGTGGAAACGCGTTCTCTGGGGTGATGAATCACGCTTCACCAACTGGCAGTCCAACAGACAAATCTGGGCTTTGCAGATGCCAGGAGAACACTACCTGCCCAAATGCGTAGTGCCAGCTTTAACATTTGGTGAAGGAAGAATAATGGTATGGGGCTGTTTTTCATGGTTCAGGTTAGGCCCCTTAGTTCCAGTGAAGGGAAATCTTTACACTACAGCATACAATGACATTCTAGACGATTCTGTGCTTCCAACATTGTGGCAACAGTTTCAAGAAGGCCCTTTCCTGTTTAAACATGACAATGCCCCCATGCACAAAGCGAGGTCCATACAGAAATGGTTTCTCGAGATCGGTGTGGAAGAACTTGACTGACCTGCACAGAGCCCTGACTTCAACGAACACCTTTGAGATAAATTGAAACGCTGACTACGAGCCAGGCCTGACATCAGTGCCCAACCTCACTAATGTTCTTGAGGCTGAATGGCTGTAAGTCCCCGCAGCAATGGTCAAACATCTAGTGGAAAGCCTTCCCAGAAGAGTGGAGGCTGTTATGGCAGGAAATGGGGGACCGACTCCATATTAATGCCCGTGATTTTGGAACGAGACGTTCGACGAGCAGGTGTCCACATACTTTTCGTGTACCTCCATAGCCATTACCAGAAAACAACTCCAGCTGGTGTTTATTATAGAAGGTCACTGTAAAAACCATCAGAGTACAACATAACCAGACGGAACATGAAATCGAGGCCTTAGACTGAACAGCAAGACCATAAAGCTTAGGGCATTGTATGGGAGAGCGAGCGTGTCACAGGATTTACCTGGATGCGGCGATAACAGATGAGTTTAGCCCTCCGTAACAGGACAGAGCCACAGCGATGGGGATGGTCCAGCTCATCACTCCCAGAGTGTGGTCCGCAAACGTCTACAGAGGAGAAGATAAAACATATTTCACACAGGATATTTTAAAAAACGCACACTTTTCCGGGGGGTGTCACTTTTACACATGGCTAAAGAAAGATCCATATCTAAAACGGGAGTCTGTCGGACTCCAATTAAACATCCTGACTGTCAACGGGCCAGGCGGCCCAGCCCTGAGGGTGAGCAGGTGCTTATAGAAACAAAGACAAACAGGCCTAAGAACAGAACATCAACTCAATGTATACATAAAACATTTTCAAAAAACAAGCAAGTGCATTAATTGCATGGTAATTACTTAAACGTGTGGCACATTCCCAGAAATCAGAGCAGTAAGTAATCTGCCCTTCAACAGAGACCCATTGGCCCAATAAACTAAATAAAACCCATTCCATGACATAAAAGTGAGCGCTCTCAATTCTGAACTCACCACAGCCACAGCGTCACTGGCGAGGATGGCACTCATGTCCAGCACGGCGTAGTAAGCCACGTTAGTCATGATATATATGATCATGACGAATGGCATGGAGATGGCAATGGACAGGGGCAGGTTCCTATGGGAACAGGGTCAAGAGGTCAAACATGATCATTCACACAGTATACGTCTCTCTTTGCTTTGGCATATACTCTAGCCGGAGTTAACTTGCTTAAACAAAACAGTGCAACATGGTGGTAAGGTTACATGTCAATGGCGTTAATGTGTGAACGTACATACGGAAGGTTCTACTTTGGAATAACAGCCAGCTGCCAGCAATCACTATGGAACTCCATTATCTACCACTGCATTCACACATCCTTGTTACCAAAGCTTCCTCCAATTAGTAACAGAACCCAGTTACCGTTCTAGCATGGGAGCGGAGCAGTTTGTGCTTCAGCCGACCCCTCTGTTGGAGTCGTTGTCGGTCAGTCTAGTTAATGACGGACTATAGAGGCGGAAATCAAGCGGTATGTTTGGTACGTGTTGTCAGGACGTACCTCTCTGGGTCCTTGATCTCCTCGGTAACAAAGTTGAGTGTGTCCCAGCCCGAGTAGGAGAACAGGGCAGAGTACAGGGCCAAGGCAATGTCTCCTGGGTCTGTGGAAGAGCCCTGGAATGACGCCTCAAAGTTCACGGTGTATCCTGAGAGGAGGCAGACAATAATTACTATACAACCTCTCATGCAATGGGATAAAAACCGGATACGAAAATGAATCAACCGTAATGTGTTGGCAGCAGTGTTACAGTGTCACTGACCTTGGTATAGTTTCACTACGCCTGTGATGATGAGGACGACGAGGGCAAGAACTTTGGCGTAAGTGAAGACATCCTGCACCCTGGTGCCCCACTTCATGTCGGCCGAGTTGATGAATGTCAGCAAACCTAGGGCCAACCAAAGACAGGAGTGTTCACACAACATCAGAAGACTAGTACTTAGCAGAGGACTGTTATAGATCAAAGACCAAATATTTTTACTGTGCTGTGAGAGTCTTTCAAATCACAGAGCACTCATTCAATTAGTTACATGTTACAATTCACAGGTCACATGAAGAGAGGACTCGAAGCTTCTTAACTCAAGAGTAGTTCTGCCCTGCCCTGTTCTGTTGGGCTGCTGTCTGTACAGATGCACAGCGCAGTGAGTGCACACGCATGCATGAAAACAGTTAGTGTATCAGTGAATCAGTTAATGTACCCTGTAAAGCAGGAACAGTATGTACTAATTCTGCCTGTTGAAGTCACGTAGCGTTACTGAAATTGGGTATGAGGTAGGAAGGTACTGGAAAACCTGAAGAGCAAGTCATACTAAGAGCAATTTGAGAGCGTTCTAAGTTACTCAACTGCTAATGTCCTATTTGCATTTTCAGAGTGTCCTTTGATGCTGCGTTTGCCATTCGTGAGAGAAGGATAAAGTGAAGCAGAGAGTGCCTAAGCGCGTCATAAGGGTTTACTCACATATGCAGGCGGCTGCGATGAGGCGCGAAGCTGAGTAGGGTGGCTCACACGTGGGGAAGAGCGGCTGCACCAGGTAGTTAGCGAACGTTATGGCGATGACCGCCTGATTGGTGGGCTCAATGATGAGCAGTGATGTCCACAGGCGAATAAAGGCAATGAATGGACCAAAGGATTCCAGGATATAGGCATAGCTGGCCCCGGACTTGGTGATGGTGGTGCCCAGCTCTGCGTAACACAGAGCGCCGACCACTGAGAATATTCCACCGACGGCCCAGATGACCAGCGACAGGCCGTAGGAGGCGCTGTAGATGAGCACGCCCTTGGGAGACACGAAGATGCCCGAGCCAATCATGTTGCCTATGATGAGGCTGACTCCGTTGAGCAGGGAGATCTCCTTCTTCATCTGCATGCTTTCTTTAGCCTGCTCGGGGGCCACGGCGTCGGTGTCGTCGGGGGGCGAGGAGCTCTCGTTCAGCTTCCTGGACTTGTCCCGGTTCTCCATGCTGGGACTGTCTGGGGGCCTGGCTGGCTGGCTACTTCTGGGAAGAGGGTCCCCTCTGATTGGGTGCCACCTGCCTTAAGAGACAAGAAAGGGGAAGACAGAGAATGAGATTTGAAAGAGAGAGAGAGAGAGAAGCTAATGCCTCTGAAGCAGGCAGAGAGCGTGGAGTGGTCTAATCCAAATGTATTCCATCTACTCTCTAGACCCACTCCCTGGTGTAGCAAACACACCCACAGCTCTGTGGGCCAATGCGCTCATCATCTCACACCTATGTCTAAATTGTATTACTTTTTTTTTTTTAAAGAAATTATTTTGACAATAACCCAATTGCATCGTCTATGGCAATGTTTGACAGCCATCGTCGATGTTGACGACATTGCGATGTCACAAAACAACAGGTTTAGTCTATTTGAATTTGTGCATTTTATATAAAAGTCAACAGATACATTATTTAGCCTATTACAATCTTTAACACTTGAATGAACATTGATTTAGGCAAAAAAAAAGAGGCCTATTTTGCCTGTCAAACTGTAAAAATCCTTTCATATAGGCCTACAAATTAGAGAATAAATAAAGTAGCCTAAACACAATAAGTACAAAAATAACCTAAATTAGTGCAAAGAAACAGTGCAAATAAATCATTCAAGGTTTGACAGAATATTCCAGCCTATCCTATAGGCTGTCTTTCGATTAAGATTCATCTGGATTTGAATGAAAAAAATTAAATTTAAAAAAGTGCAATGAGTTTTTTTTTTTTACCATGTCTTAGGCCCCATAAAAGGTTTCTGGCGAGGAACACCAGCATGTCCACCCAGTGGCGAACTCAGCAGGATGACGGACTTGTAAATACTTAGCCCAGAGTATTTTTTTTATACAGGAGTAATAGAAGGTCTAGTTTACTAATTTTGTGGGGGGACCCTCACACCCCTACTTCCCACAGCTATGCTGATTTGAGTATTTTTATGGACAATAGTACATGGACATGGTCCAACCAATTTGAAAATAAATGCAGCCTAGACTAGATTTGATTTAAATAACTAGGTTTAACACCGTTTAGGCCTAGAAATGTGTCCTTTACATATTTTGGTTCTTCCTGCCGGTCCATTGACACCTCCGTGTGCACCCCCTAGAGAGAGAGAAAAAAAAGATACGATTGAATCTCCAACAATATTTGGACAGGAGGATGGGACGATGTGTCACTCCAGACATCTGCCAACCCTAAAGTGATGCGTTTTTGTTGTCCAATCTACATGGGTAGTAGGTGAGTCAGAAAGATAATGTCAGGGCTCTCCACAAGATCAAAAAAAAAAAAAAAAAGAAAAAGTTCCTTTTTCAGGACACTGTCTGTCAAAGATAATTCATAAAAATCCAAATAACTTCACAGATCTTCATTGTAAAAGGGTTTAAACACTGTTTCCCATGCTTGTTCAATGAACCATAAACAATTAATGAACATGCACCTGTGGAACAGTCGTTAAGACACTAACAGTTTACAGACGGTAGACAATGAAGGTCACAGTTATGAAAACTTAGGACACTAAAGAGGCCTTCTACTGACTCTGAAAAACACCAAAAGAAAGATGCCCAGGGTCCCTGCTCATCTGCGTGAATGTGCCTTAGGCATGCTGCAATGAGGCATGAGGACTGTAGCTGTGGCCAGGGCAATAAATTGCAATGTCCGTACTGTGAGACGCCTAAGACAGCGCTACAGGGAGGCAGTGGCAGACCACGTGTAACAACACCTGCCAGGATCGGTACAGCCGAACATCACACCTGCGGCTCAGCTACAGGATGGCACACCAGGAACGCACAATCCCTCCAGCAGTGCTCAGACTGTCCGCAATAGGCTGAGAGAGGCTGGACTGAGGGCTTGTAGGCATGTTGTAAGGCAGGTCCTCACCAGACATCACTGGCAACAACGTCACCTATGGGCACAAACCCACCGTTGACTGGCAAAAAGTGCTCTTCACTGACGAGTCACGGTTTTGTCTCACCAGGGGTGATGGTCGGATTCATGTTTATCATACACCGAAGCCTGTACTCTGGAGAGGGATCGATTTGGAGGTGGAGGGTCCGTCATGGTCTGGGGCAGTGTGTCACAGCATCATCGGACTGAGCTTGTTGTCATTGCAGGCAATCAACGCTGTGTGTTACAAGGAAGACATCCTCCTCCCTCATGTGGTACCCTTCCTGCAGGCTCATCCTGACATGACCCTCCAGCATGACAATGCCACCAGCCATACTGCTCGTTCTGTACGTGATTTCCTGCAAGACAGGAATGTCAGTGTTCTGCCATGGCCAGTGAAGAGCCCAGATCTCAATCCCATTGAGCACGTCAGGATTGGAGGGTGAGGGCTAGGGCTATTCCCCCAAGAAATGTCCAGGAACTTGCAGGTGCCTTGGTGGAAGAGTGGGGTAACACCTCACAGCAAGAACTGGCAAATCTGGTGCAGTCCATGAGGATGAGAGTACTGCACTGCAGTACTTAATGCAGCTGGTGGCCACACCAGATACTGACTGTTACTTTTGATTAATGTGTCCCTTTGTTCAGGGACACATTATTCCATTTCTGTTAGTCACATGTCTGTAGAACTGGTTCAGTTTATGTCTCAGTTGGTGAATCTTGTTATGTTCGTACAAATATTTACACATGTTAAGTTTGCTGAAAATAAACGCAGTTGACAGTGAGAGGACGTTTCTTTCTTTGCTGTTTATATACATTTTTTTGCTGTTTATATACATTTTACGGACACAAGGTATTTCATAATCGTTATTTTTTAATCCCATCCTTTAATCCCATCAACCCCTTCCATCCATCTCTGAATCTGTAATGTTTGAATTTCCCACTTTAATTACATAACAATTAAAAACATTATTGCGGCCAGCCTGCATTCTAAATAGCAGCATTGCGATACCGTAGGCCTGTAACTACGTGAAACATAAACGTTAGGCTTAACATTAGAAAATGACGACCAATTAAATTAAATAAACATGTACCCATTAAAGCAAAGCTATAGGCTACTTCAAGCCCTAGCACCACAAACTGATAGGCAGCAGCGTAGACGTCACAATTTCAGATCCATGGTGAGCGATCGGTAGTCTATACTTTGAGTGGCTGACGCAAACTCTAACCTGAGAAACTGCGCTATGCCAGTGGGCCCACTCATGGGCTGCATTCCGAAACACTTAAAAAAGACACACCCTATTCCCTTAGGCCTCAAATTGAATTATAGGGCGTTTCATGCCCTCGAAGTGAACATAATTGTACACTTGTAAACTCCGTTAAAAAACGAGGGCTGAGGGACTTACGTTAAAAACCGATGACAAATACGGCCGCGGGAATTCCCCCAAGGGCATAGAACAGTGTGTTTAGTTAGGGCCGAAGGCGGTCTACTTTGAGTTGTTTGAAATGCAGTCATGGTATGTATGATAACATCACATCCTGGCTCTTAATGCCCTCTACAGTGCAGTCAGTGCTGGGGCAGGGCTGTACATTCCATGTGATGAATGTGTGAAATGCGTAAAAATAAATGTGCCTTAACTGATTGGTTCAATGAGGACAAATATCTCTGATATAACTGCACTCTGTCAATAACTAGGCATGACTTATTCTATGATTATACCATCTGCTTGTCAAGAGATTGACAATATGCTTGGCCTATCATGAGGGTGTCTGTGTGAGTTAGAAGTAACATTAGCGGAAATGGCTAACTTTGGGTGTAGGCAGTTATAATGAGTTGCGGGAGACGCATACAGAACTTAGTGTCGAGAACAAACACTCTTTTGTTAGATAACAGGAGCCAGGTGTGTGATAACGGTATCGAGAGTATGAGCGCATAGATATTCTACACAGCTACAATGCCTGACCGCCGAAGCGCCTAGGGGGCTGGGACCAGCTCGTGCGCCAACAATCAACGATAGGCTGAGTGAGTTTAAACCACGCCCAGTCTCTACTCTGACAGGACGGCTCGGAAGCAGGAACTACTTCTGTCAGAGTATTTTATAATAACTTTGTCAGGAACAAGTTAGTTCTCTGTTCTAACCTGCGTGGTGTTACAGCGGACCCGTATATACGAAAATTGCATTTACCACTTATTGCTTAGCTAATAAAAAAGTACATAGTTTACAATCGGTGACTCAGTGTCATATTTATCCTGATACCAGATTCGATTGACGCAACCCTGAACAGTAACCAAAAGGTTGCAAGTTAAAATCCCCGAGCTGACAAGGAACAAATATGTTGTTCTGCCCCTCAACAGGCAGTTAACCCACTGTTCCACTGTGCCGTCATTGAAAATAAGAATTTGTTAACGGACTTGCCTAGTTAAATAAAAAAGGTTTTAAAAAATGTATTTTTAAATTAAGCATAATTACTTTTTACCATATCATTTTGATGAAGACAGGTGAGAGGTAAACAGACTTCTTTGAGTGAAATTAAATGTATGAATTGCGGTCTGCAATATTCCCTCTAAACTGCGCGGGCACGCAGCTCCCCTCAGACTGCCACGACAAATAAATATCAGCACGAGATTGGTTAACACAGTCAACATATCGCTCAACTGAGATGATTGTGGACTTCAGGAAACAGCAGAGGGAACACCCCCCTATCCACATCGATGGAACAGTAGTGGAGAGGGTAGTAAGTTAAGTTCCTCGGCGTACACATCACAGACAAACTGAATTGGTCCACCCACACAGACAGCATCGTGAAGAAGGCGCAGCAGCGCCTCTTCAACCTCAGGAGGCTGAAGAAAGTCTGCTTGTCACCAAAAGCACTCAAACTTCTACAGATGCACAATCGAGAGCATCCTGTCGGGCTGTATCACCGCCTGGTACGACAACTGCTCCGCCCACAACCGTAAGGCTCTCCAGAGGGTAGTGAGGTCTGCACAACGCATCACCGGGGGCAAACTACCTGCCCTCCAGGACACCTACACCACCCGATGTCACAGGAAGGCCATAAAGATCATCAAGGACAACAACCACCCGAGCCACTGCCTGTTCACCCCGCTATCATCCAGAAGGCGAGGTCAGTACAGGTGCATCAAAGCTGGGACAGAGAGACTGAAAAACAGCTTCTATCTCAAGGCCATCAGACTGTTAAACAGCCACCACTAACATTGAGTGGCTGCTGTCAACACACTGACTCAACTCCAGCCACTTTAATAATGTGAATTGATGTAAAATATATCACTAGCCACTTTAAACAATGCTACTTAATATAATGTTTACATACCCTACATTATTTATCTCATATGTATACGTATATACTGTACTCTATATCATCTACTGCATCTTTATGTAATACATGTATCACTAGCCACTTTAAACTATGCCACTTTGTTTACATTTGAACTGTGGGAATTGCTCGAGTCAACCAATTAGCCACTTTCAATGTAACATACCGAAACAAAAATGAACTATGCAAGACTTTGTATGCAAATCTAACTGTGCAAAATATTTTCATATAGGTAGAGCGCATCAGAGTAGGAATCTATTGCATTGAAAGGCATGACTCAGTACTCTCACCATAACCAAGCATAGCTGTAGTAGGCCTATATGCAAATAGCCATTTATGGATCTGTGCCGTTCACTTTGAAATACCTGTTTATAGCATGAGCGGCTGAGAATAGATGAACTTGTTTTGAGATTATGTAGCCACCTATGCACATTTGTTCATATGCTTTGCTAGTTCTTGAGTTAATTGCTCAGTTATAGCTCATTTCTAGTCAACAATGGGGTAGTGGTTGCTTCCTTCAAGAGCACAAAAATGTGTGCATTGCTAGCTTTTGTCACGCCTTGGTCAATATGTTTTGTGTTTTCGTTATATATTTTGGTCAGGCCAGGGTGTGACATGGGTTTATGTGTTGTGTTCGTATTGTTTTTTTTTAGCATTGGGATTGTGAATGATTAGGGGTGTGTCTAGTTAGGCTTGGCTGCCTGAGGCGGTTCTCAATCAGAGTCAGGTGATTCTTGTTGTCTCGGATTGGGAACCGTATTTAGGTAGCCTGGGTTTCACTTTGTATCTTGTGGGTGATTGTTCCTGTCTCTGTGTAGTATCACCAGATAGGCTGTAATAAGTTTCACGTTTTGTTGTTTTGTATAGTTATTTTCATGTATCGCTCTTCCTTCATTAAAGACATGAGTAACCACCACGCTGCATTTCGGTCCTCTCTTTCGACAAACGAAGAACGCCGTTACAGCTTTCTTTGAAAAGTTAGTCAGGTAAAGAGCTTTTTTTTATGTCTTAAAAGGGGCAGTGATGTATTGAAATTGGCTACTTAACTTATTCAAGACAAAAGGCTACTAGTTTACTCCAATTAGGAGAGGGGTGGTAGGGTTAGGGGAAAATAATAAAGGAACCATTATTTGTACGATTCTCTGTAATGGGAATAATAATGCAATTTATGGTGGTTTCTTGCATGAAAACAAGAACATTCAGTCACCTACTGTACTTGTCTGAAGGACAAGTGGATAAACAAGCCCTGCATTGTCCTCATGGAGTGTAGGCCTATATTGAACACCACCCATTTGTTGCTACTGTAGACTGAATGACAGAACAGCTATTTCCACGTTAAAGTGTTATGGGATGCTTTTTTTATCCATGGTTTTTGATGGTAGGCCTACATTAGGATCAAATAGCCACAGGAGCCTACTTGGTCACTTAAAACTAACTTAAAGCAGGTACAGCCTCAGTGTTCACACGCGCCAGAATTTGCACTGAATTTTCACAACATTCAAGTTTGCGCTCAGCAGAGCTGAAATTTCCTGTCCTGAAAAAAAAATTGAGGGAACATTGACTGTCATTCCACTAAGATATGCACTATACATGCGGACTGTGAGAGAAAAAGAAGTGTCAATATCCACATCCCACAGGTGGTTATTTGAACCTGGAACAAAACAGGGGTTGTGTTTCTGAACTGCCCTGTCTGGAAGGGGCTCTGCTTTTGTTTCTCCTCATGAAATAATGTACAGATTCTCACACCGATGAGGTGTATACAGTATCAATGACATATCAAACCCTAGTGCTATATAATGGAATGGTTTCATTTTGAGGTATACCAGCATGGATTTTTACAATTCAGTCTATAAGGTTATTTTGATACAGTGCTAAATAAATGAAAAGTTGCACAACTTCACTGCCATTTGTCCTATTTTGGTTGAGTATAAAACAAATCAGAATGGAGAAAAACCATTTAAACCACTTTGAATAAAATTACATCCTAGGGTCATGCAGTACTCTTGAAACATTTAGAACTTTAATTATTCAGAAAAATGAAATACCGTCAAAAGTAAAATATTGTGGACATTACATGACCCAAAGTATGTGGACACCTGCTCGTGTCAAACATCTCATTCCAAAATCATAGGCATCAATATGGAGTTGGTCCCCCCCCCCCCCCCCTTTGCTGCTATAACAGCCTCCACTCTTCTGAGAAGGCTTTCCACTAGATGTTAGAACATTGCTGCGGTGACTTGCACCCATTCAGCCACAAGAGCATAAGTGAAGTCGGGCACTGATGTTGGCCGATAAGGCCTGGCTCGCAGTCGGCATTCTATTTCAATATGTTCAATGGGGTTGGGCTCTGTGCAGGCCAGTCAAGTTCTTCCAAACCATTTCTGTATGGACTTCGCTTTCTGCATGGGGGCATTGTCATGTTGAAACAGGAAAGGGCCTTCTTGAGACTGTTGCCACAAAGTTGGAAGCAAAGAATAGTCTAGAATGTAATTGTATGCTGTAGCGTTAACATTTCCCTTCACTGCAACTAAGGGGCCTAGCCAGAAGCATGAAAAACAGCCCCAGACCATTATTCCTCCTCCAAAAGACTAAATGTTGGCACTATGCAGTCGGGCAGGTAGTGTTCTCCTGGCATCCTCCAAACCAAAATTCATCTGTCAGACTGCCAGATAGTGAAGCGTGATTCATCACTCCAGAGAACGTGTTTCCACTGCTACAGAGTCCAATGGCGGCAAACTTTACATTACTCTAGCTGATGCTTGGCATTGCGCAAGGTGATCTTAGGCTGCTTGTCCATGGAAACCCATTTCATGAAGCTCCTGACAAACAGTTCTTGTGCTGATGTTGGAAGTCGGTAGTGAATGTTGCAACCGAGGACAGACGATTTTTACACGCTACGCACTTCAGCACTCGGTGGTCCCGTTCTCTGAGCTTGTTTGGCTTACCACTACATGGCTGAGCCGTTGTTGCTTCTAGATGCTTCTACTTCACAATAACAGTACTTACAGTTATGGGGGAAGCTCTAGCAGGGCAGAAATTTGACGAACTGACTTGTTGGTAAGGTGGCATCCTATGACGGTGCCACGTTAAATGTCACTGAGCTCTTCAGTAATTCCACTACTGTCAATGTTGGGCTATGGAGATTGCATGGCTGTGTGCTCGATTTTATACAGCTGTCAGCAACAGGTGTGGCTGAAATAGCAGAATCCACTAACTTGAAGGGGTGTCCACAGATACACAAAAGTAATGTATTTTGGCCATATCGCCCAGCACTATGGGATGGTGTATCACTCTGGAAACACCATGCCACAGCAGTACAGCCCAGACACAACGGTGGTCGTCCTGATCACTGATGACGATGAAACGGCCTAAATGGAGGAAGTCAAGATGCCTGGCCGTGTGGTGCCAGAACAACCTCTCCCTCAAAAGTTAGACAAAGGAGACAAAGGAGTTGATCGTGGACGACAGAAAACAGAGGGCAGAGCATGCCCCTAATCACATCGACGGGGCTGTGGTGTAGACGGTCGAAAGCTTCAAGTTCCCTGGTGTCCACATCATTAAGGATCTATCATGGTCCAAACACACCAACACAGTCATGACGTGGGCACAACATCTCTTCCCCCACAGGAGGCTGAAAAGACTTTGCATGGGCCCTTAGATCCTCAGAAAGTTCTACAGCTGCACCATTGAGAGCATCTTGACTGGCTGCATCACCGCTTGGTATGCAAATGCTCGGCATCCGACCGCAAGGTGCTACAGAGGGTAGTGTGTACGCCCCAGTACGTCACTGGGGCCAGGCTCCCTGCCATCCAGGACTTCTATACCAGGCGGTGTAAGATGAAGGCCCTAAAAATGTTTGAAGACTCCAGCCACCCAAGTCACAGTCTGTTCTCTCTGCTACCGCACAGGAAGCGGTACCTGAGTGCCAAGTCTGGGACTAAAAATCTCCTGAACAGCTTCCAACCCAAAGCCATAAGACTGCTGAAGAGGTTAATTGAATGGCTACCCGGGCTCTCTGCTTTTCAGCCCGTACATAGTACTTCAATCAATCACCCCAACTACCCCAGTACAATGACTCGGTACCGGTACTCCTTGTATATAGCCTCGCTATTGTTATTTTATTGTATTACTTTTCTTTTTATCCATTTGTTAATTGTCATACTTTTTAACTGCATTGTTGGGAAAGGGACAGTAAGTAAGCGTTTCACAGTAAAATCTACATTTGTTGTATTTGGCGCATGTGACAAATACAATTTGATTTGACAGTGGCCATGACACTGAATAAGACATTAAGTCCTGTGTTGCTGAGCGGGTATGTGAGTCATGTTCTTATGGCACAGGGCCAGCAGATCCTCTGCGCTTTGAAATGGCTTCTGTACTGTTACTGCTACAGGATCTGATGGCTATTGTTTTGCTCTTGTTTTTGCAAAAAAGGAGTGAGTTAGTGTTGCGAGTCAATGCCTGGATATCAGAGGTTTCATTTATTCACCCTGATATAGGGTTTAGCGATATAGCCAAAATATCAAAGCACAATATTTTTCTTATCTTTGACGGTATTTGATGTTTCTGAATATTAAAAGCACAAAATATGTTTCATGAGTAGTGCATGACAACCAATTAATTCTAAGTGGTTTAATTGGGATTTATCCATTCTGATTGTCCTAGTTTGGTTGAGTATAAAACAAAGTTGACAGTGAACTAGTCCAATTTGTCCAACTTTTAATTTATTTAGCACTGTATCAAAAATACCTTTATAGACAGTATTGCAAAAAAAAAAATGATTGTACCGGTATGCGGATCAATACCACTGTACCTTAAAATACTAATACACACACACACATACACAAAAGTATTTAGTCAGCCACCAATTGTGCAAGTTCTCCCACTTAAAAAGATGAGAGAGGCCTGTAATTTTCATCATAGGTACACTTAAACTATGACAGACAAAATGAGAAAAAAAACGACACATGGCCCATTCATTTTTCCTTTACACGGATCAGTCGTCCTGGTCCCTTTGCAGAAAATCAGCCCCAAAGCATGATGTTTCCACCCCCATGCTTCACAGTAGGTATGGTGTTCTTTGGATGCAACTCAGCATTCTTTGTCCTCCAAACACGACGAGTTGAGTTTTTACCAAAAAGTTATATTTTGGTTTCATCTGACCATATGACATTCTCCCAATCTTCTTCTGGATCATCCAAATGCTCTCTAGCAAACTTCAGACGGGCCTGGACATGTACTGGCTTAAGCATGGGGACATGTCTGGCACTGCAGGATGAGTCCCTGGCGGCGTAGTGTGTTACTGATAGTAGGCTTTGTTACTTTGGTCCCAGCTCTCTGCAGGTCATTCACTAGGTCCCCCCGTGTGGTTCTGGGATTTTTGCTCACCATTCTTGTGATCATTTTGACCCCACAGGGTGAGATCTTGCATGGATCCCCAGATCTAGGGAGATTATCAGTGGTCTTGTATGTCTTCCATTTCCTAATAATTGCTCCCACAGTTGATTTCTTCAAACCAAGCTGCTTACCTATTGTAGATGCAGTCTTCCCAGCCTGGTGCAGGTCTACAATTCTGTTTCTGGTGTCCTTTGACAGCTCTTTGGTCTTGGTCTTGTGGACAGGTGTCTTTTATACTGATAACAACTTCAAACAGGTGCCATTAATACAGGTAACGAGTGGAAGACAGAGGAGCCTCTTAAAGAAGAAGTTACAGGTCTGTGAGAGCCAAAAATCTTGCTTGTTTGTAGGTGACCAAATACTTATTTTCCACCATAATTTGCTAATAAATTCATTAAAAATTCTACAATGTGATTTTCTGGATTTTTTTCTCATTTTGTCTGTCATAGTTGGAGTGTACCTATGATGAAAATGACAGGCCTCTCTCATCTTTTTAAAGTGGGAGAACTTGCACAATTGGTGGCTGACTAAATACTTTTTTGCCCCACTGTATATTGCCCAGCCTTACCACCATACTCACAAGGTCTATACCCAAAGGAAAGTAAGTACTATGGATCTACTATATTATCAGCCTTTCTTTTCAGTAAAAGTATAATTCTGGGCTGAGGCTGACCTTAATCTCTCATGGACAGACTTTCTAAACATAAATGAAGCATCTCACCAATGTTCCCTCAATATTTTCCCTGGCACTGAGCACATTTCCGGTCTGCTAAGCGCAAACTTGAACGTTGTGAAAATTTTGTGCATTTACTGTGAACACTGAACCCGCTTTAAGTTACAGTTTCAACATTGGCCAAGAAGGTTGTTGTGGCTATTTGATCATAATGTAGGCCTACCAGAGTGGCCTTCCATCAACAACAAATGGAGAAAAAGGCATCCCATAACACTAACATGGAAATAGCTGTTCTATCATTCAGTCTACAGTGGCAGCAAATGTGTGGTGTTCAATGTAGGCCCACATTCCATGAGACCTTTAATAATAATTGATTGGATGTAAAATTATGCAGCACATCTAAAATGTTCCTAATTTATTTAGTGGTAATGACCTCCATCTCATCTGATCCATAATGCAATCTATTTTCTGTGACAATTTTAATGTAAATTGATTACATAGGGTTTATTTGAAATATTTTCATAGTTTTGATAGTTCCTTACTCAATTTGTGTATACCCCTTTAAGAGTGTCATGCCAGAAAGAAGAAAATGTAGCTCAGGTAAAATCGGTTTGGGCAACAAATGACAAGGCCATGCTTAGTTTGTTTGTTTGGCAGGCGCTGTGGAATAGCTAGTTAGCCCAGAGCCATATATTAAGAAATAAATTACTCTGGCTAAACCTAAATCAGATATGCCTGTGCTAATGGTTTTCACAGACAAAGTAAAATTATACAAATTAAACAACAGCCTGAGCGCACTGGATACAGATGTAGCCATGTTCCTTTGAACGTATTATCGGACCAGCACTTAGGGCGGTCAAGTCAAAATAACCTGTGCATTCCGCAAAAAATCTGCGGCACACCTGAGAGTTCCTCAAGCCACATCGGTGAACAGCAGCACACCGGTTGGAAACTAACGTACTGTTACTTTACTAAAATTAAACTCAACTGTACGGTACTCCCTCTACTGTAGTGCACTTTACTGAACTCAATGAATTTAACTGGACTGTGCTGTCCAAACTTGTGAAAGGCTTTTCAAGATCCGGAAAATAAGTATTCTATGTGTCTTTTTCAACGTAATTTAGCGTACTGGGTACATTGTTACCCTGGGGATGGTTGTCAGATTGTGACACCCCCATGCCAATTAGATGTTCGTTACCACATGGCTTGATCTACCACATTTTTATCTTGAAATTATTACATAGCCAGCCCTGGATTTTGAGTAAACACTGTGACAACCAACCCCGGTTTCCCCTACAGGGAAATCGTGGATTTTAATTTGTAGCCTTAATGAGATTGTTTTAGAAACAGACCAAAATCAATATCGATATGTTTACTGTAATGTCCAGTAAACCCTATGGAAACGCAAAGGACCAGTTATCTTTTCCATCTTCTTGCCAGGAAATAACAACCCCCTTTGTCCTACATGGCAGATAGGCTGTGAATCAGGCATTTACGCGGACTAGTGAAATTAGTAACAGCTACATTCGTATCGGCTATTTGTCTTACCTTTTTATTGTTTTCTGGTTATCGCGCTAGACGACCTGCCAAGATGTGTGTGTGGTTGCGGCATCCTCACTGAACACACAGCAGACTAAATGATCATAGTCACGTGACGGCGGCAATAAATGATCACGTGAAAGAATACAGTCGCTGTCAAATTCAGTGTACTAGAACACTTGTCTATTTATTTTCTTCAAAAATAAGTTTTAAAATATACATATAATATATATATATATATATATATACACACACAGACTGTGTTCACAGTGTATTTGTTTGATTTACAACTGCACTGGACCAAGAAACAAAAATTAAGAAAAACAAATGACCTATAATGAATTATTCAGATTTCAAATGAAATTCATTTGGTTGGAGGGAAGTGAACTGATTCTCATATACTGTGTAATTTATCTCACCGGTGGTAATTTGCAGGTGCCGTCAGGGTGAAAATAGCCATTCAACCAGTTTTGAAATGAGAAAACACCCACTGGGCACAGATGACAGTCGTATATTCTACATTGGTTCAACGTAATTTCATTGAAATTGTGTGGAAACATCATTGATACAACAAGTGCGTGTGTGCCCAGTGGGCAATATATTTGAGCGCAACAGTAATGGGCAACAATTCTACAAGTAGACCTACTTTACACCACTGGGTGGAAATTATAGCCTCTATTAAACATCTTCCTTTGTTTCTGAGTGCATGAACTCCAAAACCAACAAGAAAAGAGCTGCTTGAGTGTCAAGGAGGAGTCTTGATCTAATGTCGTTAGAGATTAATTTGCTTTATTATACAACTCCAAATATTCAGATACAGGCAGTGCTTTGAGGAAATTACTGTCTTCTGTTCTCTGCATGATGTTGAACAGACCAACAACAAAAATATGTACACTATGGCCAAAACTTCACTGGGCCTCTCGTTTGACAAGACCCCTTTTTTTTTACCCTTTTAGTACATAAGTCTTTAGACTGTACTTACAATGTGTGACAATTGGTACTGTGTGAAGACCAGACATGCAATTAGACATGTATTGTTAAAAGGCGTGTTGCGCGAGATGGGCAACAAAATCAAAGGGTACCCTGAGGGGAATGTGACAATGACCTATAGGTTAAAGGATTGAACAGTATTACAAACAAACAACCTGCAAAAAAGGCATAAAATTTGACTTTAAGTTCAGTTATTTTATCTGATAAACCAACAGATAATAATCTTGTTACAAGATACCAAGTCAGACACTGCTGAACAGGACAGTCCAAACTATGTTGAACATGTAGTTTTGTACAATATGTACTTTACAAACAGGCTGTCAAAAGACGAGCTACATTGTGGCACCACATAATAACCCACAGAGCAGAGAGAGAGCCAAAAGTCATGACACAACATAGAAAACGTAGCATCTAATATTGAACAAACTTTTCTGTGTGCTAGCTCAGTAGTTATCACTCATTACCGATAGTGATGGGTCATAAACATGATCAAAGCAGATGAATCATCCACACAGCTATTCACTTTCATTAGTTTCTCTCCAACACTATTGTTTCTATCATTTGACTGTCACAGAAGCTTCCTCTAATCAAACATGTATTTAACATCAACTTCAGAGGTAGCACCACTCTGATTGAATACTCAAGAGTTATCAAAGGCATGGACAGGTGTGTCCCCAACATGGATCTCTATGGATATAGATGATTCATTGCAGCTGTTCTGATGAAATTAGGAATCTCAGGTTCTCCAATGTATATTCACTCTGACTGACCGTGGTCTGTATTAGACTTGAGTGAGTATAGATTAGATTTGGTTAGGGTTCCTCAGCTCTTCACTCCAAGGCTCCAGTCTCAATTGGCATTTGAGTCTCAATTGACATTTGATACATTTGGTTAGGGGCCTTTCACTACACAACCACCATTCTAATAACCATCCATCCACCTTCAGTGAGACATCTCTGAAGGGCCACGATTGGTGGCAATGGACATCATACCAAGGGTGGTAGCTACCAGGGAAGCTGCGTGTTCCCCTAAACAGGTACAGGTGTCCAGTAGGGAACGTGTGCGAGCGGTCAGTGTCAGAGAGGCAGAGATGACCTCATAGGCCTCCAGGGGAAGGGCCCGCCGTGAGATGAGCACATCCAATAGGTTGTTGAGTCGTCCCTCCGTCATGCCTCGAATGATGCCCTCACGCCTCTCGCGCAGGATACGACAACAGCTCACCGCCATCGGAGTCGGAGACACACACCGTGCAGCTGCTGACAAGAAGGGAGGGTGAAGTTTCAGGGATGATACAAACACTAGGATATCACATCTCTCACACACACACTTATAAAACACAAATCATGTAGAGGAGACCTTGAGAAATATCAGTAGCTATCTGATATGAAAGACAGTAATACGTACAGGAGATTATTTCACTGAAGATTGACATTTATAGCCCTACTAGACAAGTTACCCTCTTATTCAACACATTAATAACCATCATAAATGTCTAGTAGCCATGTATTGCTTTAAAAAATATATATATATATATATTTGGACTCCGAGCATTTACTGGGACAACAGACAACTTATAGAGAGAAACAAAGATCCTCAAGGGAGGAAACGCATTGGATAAAGATAAGACTGTGAAAGGATGGCCATGCAGGAAACCAGCAATCCCCAAAACTGCTTACTGTGCACATACAAACACACAGAGGGAGGCACTGTTTGTAACGTCTACTCATTTTCATATGGCTTTACTTTTGTCTTCACCTTTTTCAGCAACATTTAAGAAACATGCGAGAAAAAGATACGTCTATTCTAGATAGCTACAGTCTGGGACTGTACATAAGTTTGCAGACAAAACGGGGTAATAGGTGGGAGGTCTAAGCTTAAACACATTTCCTACTATGGGAGCTGGCAGTGGGCTGGTTGAGAGGGCTCTGTCTGAGGGCTTTGGAGGGACTGGAGGAGAGTGGGGGTGGTGGGCTCTGTCTCTGGGCGACGCCTCCCGTCCCTCTGGGATGCTCAGGACCCAGGCCACTGCTGGGACTGGTGGAAGACACCACACAGCCAGTCACACAGTCTGGGGAGAGACACGTTGCTGTTAGACTGTCCACAATAAGGTATAAATGAATCATTACTTAATAAAGAAGATAAATAAGAGGATGGTTTCGCTGACAACAAACTGAGCACATTCACAAACTGCTCTCATTATCGATCCGTTTTAAGTTCTTACCCTGACAGTGCCTCCTTTGGGATGCTTCCCCTGTATATATGGCTGTAGGGGGACTAGGGAGTGTTTCACTAGGACAGGAAGTCTGTGGAAAGGGCAGTGTTTTGTTGCCCACACATTTAGTGTCTCCGGGACCAGCGCAGGCCTAGTATGAGATATGTAAATATTGTTTTCAATGTAATAGACATCACAAGCATTAAGTACAATCAGAATATCACAAAAAATGTGAGCCAAACTCACCTCTAGGTTGTTTATCTCAATGGGAATATCCTTCACAGGATGGATTTTAGAGTCATGTAGTGCCCTCTCCTGGTAAAGGGACAGAAATCACATACACATGTTCGCTCATGATTAGTGACGGGTCTATTTACTGTTTTCAGTAGTAACTGTTGACAGATTAAAAGCACATGAAACATATCCTGATTCCCTCAGTCAAAAATAAAACCTGATAGCAGATCAGGGTTGTGGACATGGAGAAAACCGGACTTCGGAGTGTAATAGAACTTAGTAAATGAGGATGATCTGTACCTTGCTTTCCCTCACACTGAGGGTAGCCCTTGTCATTGCATCAGGATCAAAGGTTGCTATGGCGCTCCTCAATTCCAGTGCACAGTCTGTGGACAGAGAGCAAGAGAAAGAAGAAGACATGAGAAAAATGTCCTGCCAAGTAAACATCACATTGGCCATAAGGCACCAAAAGTTCACATTTTTTTAACACCCACATGACAGTCATAGGCAATGAAATACATGGATAGGGACTAGCATCAGAAAATAAACAGGTAAACACAATTTAGATGAGAAGATTCAAAGAGTCTCATTGACTAAGTGGGGTATGGGATTGTATCTCTCAGTCTCGGCATATGGAACAGAGAGGAAGTGGGTGCTGCAAGTGGTTCTGCCTGTCACCTGTCCTTAACAGGCAGGTAAGTAACCAGTCAAGGACGGGGGTCTTGTAGGGAGAGATCAAAGTCCAGGCACAGCTGCTCTCGTCACCATTGTATATCTATACTCTGATTCACCCTCACAGACAGACTTACCCTCTGCTGTTGGACGGCTGTGTGGGTTAGTGCTCCAGCAGCTGGTCATCAGCCGGGAGAGTGTATGGCAGTGGGGTACATTCTTGGGTAGCAGCTCACCCTCCAGGCCTGAACCAACCCCATCCTCACCTGAAAGCAGCTGGAGCAAATCTGCTTGGGTATAGACAATGACATGATGTGTTACAAATTCTAAACGTAATACAATATTGAGACTGTATGATACATGGCCAGGTATAGCCTAGTCTCCGCTGATAGAAACAAGAGCTGTTCTTTGAACAGACGGAAATAAATAGACACACCTCCACACGGTTGTCTTCTGTTCAAAGTCTCCCACAGCAGCACACCAAAGCTAAAGAGAGAAGATGTTAATTGGGTAGCTGCATGTTCATTAGTAAAGGCATCTGTAGAAGTGGTAAACCCCTCCTTCCCCACCTGGTAAAATTAATTGGTGAATATGACTGTTTGAAGTGGCAGGATCGTGAAAGGTGACCTCACCTGTACATGTCTGCCTCCACAGAGGGTGTGGTCCCTGTCAGGGCCTCGGGAGACAGGTACACCAAGTCCCTGAAGCAGGGCCCTTCTCCAGCAGAGAGAGAGGAGCCAACCCTCCACTCCCTGGGCAGGCCCCAGTCACTCAACTGGAAGTAGGAACATGAAGACCCACACACATGAACATAAACATCCACACACAAACCGACAAAAACACCTGCTCTAACACAGACTCAAACCCACACATGTACACTGTAAAGCTTATACCTGTAACTTTTCACAATACACCATATCCCATGGATCATATACTATCAATCAAATGGAGTTCTTTCTCACTACTCAGAGAGAAGGTTTTTGTTTCTGTCGTGCAGGACTGGGTCAGTTATCAGTCACTGTTCTCTACCTTGGCCCGGTACTGCTGGTCCAGGAGAACATTGGTGGGTTTCAGGGCCTGGTGGGGGAGTGGTATGCAGTGGAGGTGGCACAACCCCTCTGCCACATCTAATAGGATGCCAAGCCTGAAACTCATGGGTAGACCTGGATACAGCTGGGTCTGGCAGGGATAACAAGAGTTACAATCATTCAACAGATTCAGCATGAACTCGATTCACTTCAGTAAAATGGATCACAAATAAATGGGAACTGAAAATGACTTGTGGGGAAAAAAAAGCACATGACAACACAAAGTTGAAATTGTGAACTGAAAATGCTAAAGAATTCAACATGGTCACGACACAACTTACTGTATGTAAACACAGTTTAACCACAGACAGTCTAAGTCATGCGCAGTGGAATGAAGTCACGCGTCTACTGTCTGAAGTTATGTTCCAGCCAGGGCACTTTCTCCTGAACCAGGAAATGCTCTTTGTGTAAATAAGGCAGTGATAGTGCTGATGACAGAGAGATCTATTTTTGCAGCAGCCAGGGGCTTTCCAGACACAGTATGTGGGTGAAAGGACAGCACTGTTCTCCATGAAGACACAGGAATTGTAAATAAAGCAATCAAAAGAAGGGCATTATTTGATTAACTTTATATGTCTATCGAAGCTCTGACCAGCAGTTTGTTGATATACACTGAGTGTACACAACTTTAAGAACACCTGCTCTTTCTATGACATAGACTGATAAGGTGAATCCAGGTGAAAGCTATGATCCCTTATTGATGTCAATTGTTAAATCCACTTAAATCAGTGTAGATGAAGGGCAGGAGACAGGTGAAAGAAGGATTTTTAAGCCTTTAGACAATTGAGACATGGATTGTGTATGTGTGCCATTCAGAGGGTGAATGGCCAAGACAAAATATTTAAGTGCCTTTGAACAGGGTTTGGTAGTAGGTGCCAGGCGAACCGGTTTGTCAAGAACTGTGACGCTGCTGGGTTTTTCCTGCTCAACAGTTTCCCGTGTTTATCAAGAATGGTCCACCACCCAAAAGGACATCCAGCCAACTTGACACAACTGTGGGAAGCATTGAAGTCAACATTGGCCAGCATTCCCTGTGTAACGTTTTCAGACACCTTGTAGAGTCCATGCCATGGATTGGGGGGGGGCTGCGACTCAATATTAGGAAGGTGTTCCTAATGTTTGGTGTACACTGTAGGCCGCAACCAAGGTTAAAGTTGCAGAGCCAAGTTCGATGAATCAATTAGCCTACTGCCACACACTATACATGCATATTCATATTTTAGTTAGACTTAGTGCTCATATATTATACTGACCTGGTATAGTAGAGAGTGTAGAGAGCCCTCGGGCATCCAGTCATACAGCAGGCCCATCAGACACCAGGCCTTGTACACACCCAGAGGAACCAAAACCCTCTCTGAATGGACTTTTCTGACCACAGCCACGTCTCCCATCCACTCACTCCACTCACTGTTTAGAATATACACACACATATGCAGTAAACACATATAAAAACACACAAACCCTCAAAACACACACACATCAGAGAGAGAGGCCGCTCTAGCCTGTCTTCTCTCGAGAGCCAGGTCTGCCTATGTGCCCACTGCCCACAAAATGAGGTGGAAACTGAGATGCACTTCCTAACCTGTTGCCAAATGTATGACCATATTAGAGAGACATATTTCCCTCAGATTACACAGGCCCACAAAGATTTTGAAAACAAATCACATTTTGAAACTCCCATATCTATTATGTTTAATACCAGTGTGCCATCACAGCAGCAATATTAGTAACCTGATGCCACAAGAAAAGAGCAACCAGTGAAGCATAAGCACATGGCTAGTAATAACACTTTTAAAATAAATGTCTCTATTATTTAGAAACTTTTGTGAGTGTAATGTTTACTGTTCATTTCTGATCGTTTATTTCACTTGTTTATTATCCATTCCACTTACTTTGGCAATGTAAACATGTTTCCCATCCCAATAAAGCCATTTGACTTGACTTGAGAGAGAGAGAGAGAGAGAGAGAGAGAGAGAGAGAGAGAGAGAGACTTTGTCATTGCATTTGAGTTTGAGATAAGCCAATTTTACCTTCGACTTGCAGTGCGAGACGACAGGAGCTTGATTGACACCTGTAGCTCTGTTCTCCGGTAAGTACCCTGAAGACACCCGCCTGCGCTGGTTCGGCACAAGATCACATTTAGCACGTCCTCTTCACGAACAGTTTCCACCGCCATCTGATAGCAACAGAAACCAGTCGACTCAATAATAATACAACTTAATTTTATTTTATCTTGCTTGTTGCTCTGCCATGGGACTAATGTATTTGTCTTTCACTGCACTGACAAATTGAATAGCGACCAGCCGCGTGTGCTATAATGAGTGTGTTTACATCTACACGATTGGCTGCTTTGTTCACGGAAATCCCCTGGCTAGCTACATAGGAAATATAAAATGAGGGATGAAGTCTTTTTCTTCTTTTTACTGTCGATGGTGTAACAACGGATAAAGGCGGCGGCATAACTTCAATTTGAGAGAGAGTAAGAGGGGGAATACAATACATCACACCAGATTGATCTACAGCTAGGCTATAAATAGGCTTGAACAACTCCTGATTCAACTACCCACTGGGCAAAAACTGGGTGAATCAACGTTGTTTCTACGTGATTTCAACCCCCCAAAATCTACATGACAATGTTTAATCAACGTGGAAAACTAATTGTATTTCCAAAAAGTCATCAATATAAGGGCATTTCGTCATTTTTCACCCAACTTTTAACCTAAATGCAATGACATAGTGAATATTTCTGTTGATTTCACTCTGAATTCATGTTAGTTGACAACTCAACTAAATGTAAATCAAAACTAGACGTTAAACTGACCTCTGTTCCTAGTGGGTACTGACTCCTGAACAACTCATTCCGCTGATAATGTGTGAAGTAAACTGGGAATTTCCCAACTCTGACCCCTAACAGCACTCTACAGGCGGCATGAGGAAATCCTTTTCAGTCCTTTCACTTTTACATATGTCAGTCAAGAATTAAGTAGTTTTAATTATTCCATGGTAACCGAATTACGCTGAGATGTCACATTAAAATGTACACCAAACAAAAAGGGGTAACCAAGACAAGTCGCCCATGGGCATACATTAGCCCGTAGGTAAACGTTGTTAAAAACACTAGTTAGAACTGGGCGGACCACACACTGTATTTTTGGTTAGCTGTTGTTGAAATAATCTAGTTTTGGATGCTTATTGTTTCTTTCCTTGGGTCCAGCTCAGCCCCTTTTCCTGCCCCCCAAATTACCGTGTGTTTTCTAATAAACCATGCGTTTGCCGGTAATTTAGTTGTCTGTGGTTATTTCGTTCTCACTTTTACTTTTTCACTATTATAATTTGCACGAGTTATGTTACGGGTCTCGTTACCATCTCCCCTAGACTGTCGGGCCAAAAGGGATTCGTAACAGATTTTAACAAACCATAACTCTAAAGATACAAATTTGCTGAAAGGAATCGTAAAATATATATATATATAGAAACATATACCAGTTTCAGGGTACAAATGTTGACAGCATCGCCATACCGGTTGCAAAATAAATGCGAATAGATTTTTTATGTACTGATTCCATGGCACATGGTTTATGTATGCAAAAATGTATGTACAGTAACCGGTCAAAAGTTTGGACACACCTACTCATTCAAGTTTTTATTTTATTTTTATTTGTAGAATAATAGTGAAGACAAACTATGAAATAACACGTATGGAATTGTGTAGTAACCAAAAAAGTGTTAAACAAATCAAAATATATTTGAGATTCTTCAAAGTAGCCACCCTTTGCCTTAATGACAGCTTTGCACAATCTTGCCATTCTCTCAACCAGCTTCATGAGGTGACCTGGAATGCATTTGAATTAACTTCTTGGTGACAGGGGGCAGTATTGAGTAGCTTGGATGAATAAGGTGCCCAGAGTAAACTGCCTGCTACTCTGTCCCAGATGCTAATATATGCATATTATTAGTAGTATTGGATAGAAAACACTCTGAAGTTTCTAAAACTGTTTGAATGATGTCTGAGTATAACCAAACTCATATGGCAGGTGAGAACCTGAGAGAAATCCAACCAGGAAGTGGGAAATCTGAGGCTTGTAAGTTATTATTATTATTATTTTTTACTCTGCCCTTATTGTAGATACAGTGGGATATTGGTTATGTTGCACTTCCTAAGGCTTCCACTGATGTCAACAGTCTTTAGAACTTTGTTTGAGGATTCCACTGTGAAGTGGGACCGAATGAGAGAGGAATGAGCCAGGTGTCTGGCAGATTGCCACAGGCTCTGAGGCGCGGTCACGAGAGTTAGCTCTCGTTCCATTGCTTTTCTACAGACATAGGAATTCTCTGGTAGGAACATTATTGAAGATTTATGATAAAAACATCCTAAAGATTGATTCTATACTTTGATAAGTTTCTACGGGCTGTAGCGGAACTTTTTGTCCAACGTTTGGCTGGACCTGAATTCCTTTTGTGTTTGTTTACCAAACTCCCCAACAAAAGAAGCTATTTGGACATAAATGATGGACAGTATCAAACAATCATTTATTGTGGAACTGCGATTCCTGGGAGTGCATTCTGATGAAGATCATCAAAGGTAAGTGAATATTTATAATGCTATTTCTGACCCAATGTTGACCACCCAATATGGCGGATATCTTTTTGGCTGCTTTGTTGTCTGAACGCTGTACTCAGATTTTTGCATGGTTTGCTTTTTCCGTAAAGTTTAAAAAAAATCTCACATAGCCGTTGCATTAAGGAGAAGTGTATCTCTAATTTCATGTATAACATTTGTATTTTCATCAACATTTATAATGAGTATACCTGTAAATAGATATGGCTCTCTGCACAATCACCGCATGTTTTAGAACTACTGAACGGTAACGTGCCAATGTAAAGATATTTTTTTTATATAGATATGCACTTTATCGAACAAAACACACATGTATAACATGTGTAACATGAAGTCCTATGAGTGTCATCTGAAAGGTTAGTGATTCATTTTTACCTCTTTGTGCTTTTTGTGACTCCTCTTTGGCTGGATAAATGGCTGTTTTTCTGTGAGTTGGTGGTGACCCAACATAATTGTTTGTGGTGCTTTCGCTGTAAAGCATTTTTGAAATCAGACACTGGCTGGATTAACGAGAATGTTATCGTTTAAAATGGTGTGAAATACTTGTATGCTTGAGGAATTTTAATTGTGAGATTTTAATTTGGCGCCCTGCACTTTCACTGGCTGTTGGCGAGGTGGGACTCTACATTTCCCAGAGAGGTTTTAACAGGCGTGCCTTGTTAAAAGTTCATTTGTGGATTTTCTTTCCTTAATGCATTTGAGCCAATCAGTTGTGTTGTGACAAGGTAGGGGTGGTATACAGAAGATAGCCCTATTTGGTAAAAGACCAAGTCCATATTATGGCAATAACAGCTAAAATAAGTAAAGAGAAATGACATGCCATCAATGCTTTAAGACATGAAGGTCAGTCAATCCGGAACGTTTCAAGAACTTTGAAAGTTTCTTCAAGTGCAGTCGCAAAAACCATCAAGCGCTATGATGAAACTGGCTCTCATGAGGACCGCCACAGGAAAGGGAAGACCCTGAGTTACATCTGCTGCAGAGGATAAGATTTAGATTAGATTTACCTCAGGAATTGGAAATTAACTGCACCTCACAGAGTTCAAGTAAATGTGAATCAGGCTTTTATGGTCAAATTGCCACATAGAAACTACTAAATGACACCAATAAGAACTTGTTTGGACCAAGAAACACAAGCAATGGACATTAGAAATCTGTCCTTTGGTCTAATGATTTTTGGTTCCAACCGCCATGTCTTTGTGAGACGCAGAGTAGGTGAACAGATCTCCGCATGTGTGTTTTCCACTGCGAAGCATGGAGGAAGTGGTATGATGGTGTTGTTGTGATTTGCTGTCTGTGATTTATTTAGAATTCAAGGGACACTAAACCAGCATGGCTACCACAGCATTCTGCAGCAATAAGCCATCCACTCTGGTTTGCACTTAGTCCCACTATTATTTGTTTTTATAGAGAACCATAACCCAACACACGTCCAGGCTGTGTAAGGGCTATTTGACTAAGAAGGAAAGTGATGGAGTGCTGCATCAGATGACCTGGCCTCCACAATCAAAATATATTTTGATTTAACACTTTTCTGGTTACTACATGATTCCATATGTGTTATTTAATAGTTTTGATGTCTTCACAATTCTACAATGTATAAAATAGTAAAAACAAAGAAACGCTTGAATGAGAAGGTGTCCAAACTTTTGACTGGTACTGTATATGTAGCATAAAAGCTGTAAAAAAACAAACAAGATGTGTGTGGTGGATGGGTTAATAAAAACAATACGAAATAAACCTATGCACAAGGACTACTTTTAAAAATTTCCCTGAACATTTTACAAAAACACATTTACAGGAAAACTGTGCAGATACAACGTTTGGCAACAGAATAAAACTAATTCTGTTACCAAACATTGCATCTGGACAGTTTTTCCGAGTAAATGTTTCTTGTTTGTTTTACTGAGTAACTTGTTCAAAGTAGTCAGTGCATAGAGTTGTATGGTTTGTTATTAACATTTTAAATAAATGTTTTTTTGTTTGGCATACATTTTTAAGTGACAAAATGGAGTCTCAGCGTAATTCTGTTCCCATGGAATTGTTTTATTTCACCTTTATTTAACCAGGTTGACCAGTTGAGAACAAGTTCTCATTTACAACTGCGACCTGGCCAAGACAAAGCAAAGCAGTGTGACAAAAACAACAAACATACAGTCCATAACAATAGAAAAATCTATGTGTGCAAATGTAAGTGTGTGCGCAAATGTAAGATTAGGGAGTCAAATAGGCCATATAGGTGAAATGAATACAATTTAGGATTAACACTGGAGTGATAGATGTGCAAGTAGAGATACTGGGGTGCAACAACAACAAAAAAGAACAAATGTGGATGAGATAGTTTGGTGTGCTATTTACAGGCTGTGTACAGGTGAAATTATCAGTAAGCAGCTCTGACAGCTGATGCTTAAAGGTAGTGAGGAAGTTAAGGCTTCAGTGATTTTTGCAATTTGTTCCAGTCATTGGCAGCAGAGAACTGGAAGGAAAGGCATCCAAAGGAGGTGTTGGCTTTGGGGATGACCAGTGAAATATACCTGCTGGAACACGTGTTGCTATGGTGAGATAAGGCGGTGCTTTACCTAGCAAAGACTTACAGATGACCTGGAGCCAGTGGGTTTGGCGACGAATGCGTAGCGAGGGCCAGCCAACGAGCATACAGGTCGCAGTGGTGGGTAGTATATGGGGCTTTCTTTGGTGACAAAACGGATGGCACTGTGATAGACTACATCAAATTTGCCTAGTAGTGTTGGAGGCTATTTTGTAAATGACATCGAAGTCGAGGATCAGTAGGATAGTCAGTTTTACGAGGGTATGTTTGGCAGCATGAGAGGAGGCTTTGTTGCGAAATAAGAAGCAGATTCTAGTTTTAATTTTGTATTGGAGATGCTTAATGTGAGTCTGGAAGGAGAGTTTACAGTCTAGCCAGACACCTAGATATTTGTAGTTGTCCACACATTCTAAGTCAGAACCGTCCAGAGTAGTGATGCTAATCGGGCGGGCAGCTATCGGTTGAAGAGCATGCATTTAGTTTTACTAGCATTTAAAAGCAGTTGGAGGCCACGGAAGGAGTGTTGTATGGCATTGAAGCTTGTTTGGAGGTTTGTTAATACAGTGTCTAAAGAAGGGTCAGATGTATACAGAATGAAGTCTTCTGTGTAGAGGTTGATCAGAGAATCACCAGCAGCAAGAGTGACTTCAGTGATATATACAGAGAAGAGTCAGCCCAAAAATTTAACCCTGTGGCACCCCCATAGAGACTGGCAGAGGTCCGGACAACAGGCCCTCCGATTTGACACACTGAACTCTATCTGAGAAGTAGTTGGTGAACCAGATGAGGCAGTCATTTGAGAAGTCTGCCGAAAAGAATGCGGTGATTGACAGTCGAAATCCTTGGCCAGGTCGTTGAAGGCGGCTGCACAGTACTGTCTTTTATCGATGGCGGTTATGATATCGTTTAGGACCTTGAGCGTGGCTGAGGTGCACCTATGGCCAGCTCGAAAACCAGATTGCATAGTGGAGAAGGTACAGCAGGTTTTGAAATGGTCGGTGATCTGTTTAACTTGGCTTTCGAAGACTAAGGCAGGGCAGGATGCATATAGGTCTATAGCAGTTTGGGTCTAGAGTGTCTCCCCTTTGAAGAGGGGGATGACCGCGGCAGCTTTCCAATCTTTGGGGATCTCAGACGATAAGAAAGAGGTTGAACAGGCTAGTAATAGGGGTTGCAACAATTTCAGCGGATCATTTTAGAAAGAGGATCCAGATTGTCTAGCCCAGATGATTTGTAGGGATCCAGATTTTACAGCTCTTTCAGAACATCAGCTGTCCTAGTCTCAGTGCAGTGAGCAGCTGGGAGGAGGTGCCCTTATTCTCCATGGACTTCAGTGTTCCAAAACTTTTTGGAATTAGTGCTACAGGATGCAAATTTCTGTTTGAAAAAGCTAGCCCTAGCTTTCCTAACTGATTGTGTATATTGGTTCCTGACTTCCCTGAAAAGTTGCATATCACGGGGGCTATTCGAGGCTAATGCAGTACGCCACAGGATGTTTTTGTGCTGGTCAAGGGCAGTCAAGTCTGGGGTAGGCCAAGGGCCAAATCTGTTTTTAGTTCTACATTTTTTTTAATGGGGCATGCTTATTTAAGATGGTGAGGAAAGCACTTTAAAAAAAAACGGTTTTTGCCCCTAAATGAAAAGCTGATGGGACACTGTTTCAAGGTCAAGGGAGAGATTGGTATAGGCTAAGCCTACTAGACACAGGAGGCAAGATGCTTTCCAATAAGTGCAGTATTGATTGAATAAATGTGCCTAGAGTAATCATTGACTGCATTGGCATTCATGTGCTCAATACCAACATTTAAAAAAAGTTGACATAATGTAAACCTAACAGGCTACTTTCCCCCTCCTTCCAAGCAGGAGGGATGCAACCAACTGCCTTATATACCATCTGTGTCAGGAAGCCTGTGCTAGTGGAATATACCATCTATCCTTACATAAACAGGGTGCTTCGGGGTAAGTAGTCCAATAGTCTACCCACTTTTCTCTTATACACTGTTCAGACAGAATTGACGCAAAACATTTTTTGGGGGCCAATGTTTATATGAGCACCTTTTAAACAGTTCCATTTTTACCACATTCTTGCCAGCATAAGCCTTTTATGCATCCTGTTCGCATGCCGGCACCTATTGGTTATCAATGGGAGTATATACTGATGTGGGTGGGAGTCTATTTTAATAAATCCATTGAATATACACCATCACAAAGCAATCCATTATGAATAGCATATTTTGAGTTTAATGATGTTACAGGTCTGTGCAGCTTATTGGCTGCATGGCTGTGCCATGCAAATTCAACTCAATAGTTCATTATTTTGTTCATTAAACAGACAAGACACACATGCCCCTGCACTGATCAGTCAACACACATATTTTAAAGTAAGAAAATAATGGAATATAACAGAATCAACTTAAATGTCACAGGAACAGAACCGCTGTCATAATAAAAAAAAGTGTGATTTTTGTTTGTTTGTAGGTCCCTGTAACTTAGAATCTGCTCCTTCCAATCATGTTAAGAAATCTGACCTGAATGAATTGCACACAGGCTCATCTGAAAAGGAGAGGTTGTGTGTAGCTGAAGAAGCTCATTCATATTAACCCATCATTCGTTGGCTAATTGTTAGGCCTAATAGGCTACTGCAGTAAATCAGAATCAAATCGGTCTTCATCACCCGCTTTATTTCCTTTCAAACGCCCCACCAGTTATTTTGGCCGAAGACAGATTTCAAATCAAATCAAATTTGATTTGTCACATACATTTACATTTACATTTAAGTCATTTAGCAGACGCTCTTATCCAGAGCGACTTACAAATTGGTGCGTTCACCTTATGACATCCAGTGGAACTGCCACTTTACAATAGTGCATCTAAATCTTTTAAGGGGGGTGAGAAGGATTACTTTATCCTATCCTAGGTATTCCTTAAAGAGGTGGGGTTTCAGGTGTCTCCGGAAGGTGGTGATTGACTCCGCTGTCCTGGCGTCGTGAGGGAGTTTGTTCCACCATTGGGGGGCCAGAGCAGCGAACAGTTTTGACTGGGCTGAGCGGGAACTGTACTTCCTCAGTGGTAGGGAGGCGAGCAGGCCAGAGGTGGATGAACGCAGTGCCCTTGTTTGGGTGTAGGGCCTGATCAGAGCCTGGAGGTACTGAGGTGCCGTTCCCCTCACAGCTCCGTAGGCAAGCACCATGGTCTTGTAGCGGATGCGAGCTTCAACTGGAAGCCAGTGGAGGGAGCGGAGGAGTGGGGTGACGTGAGAGAACTTGGGAAGGTTGAACACCAGACGGGCTGCGGCGTTCTGGATGAGTTGTAGGGGTTTAATGGCACAGGCAGGGAGCCCAGCCAACAGCGAGTTGCAGTAATCCAGACGGGAGATGACAAGTGCCTGGATTAGGACCTGCGCCGCTTCCTGTGTGAGGCAGGGTCGTACTCTGCGGATGTTGTAGAGCATGAACCTACAGGAACGGGCCACCGCCTTGATGTTAGTTGAGAACGACAGGGTGTTGTCCAGGATCACGCCAAGGTTCTTAGCGCTCTGGGAGGAGGACACAATGGAGTTGTCAACCGTGATGGCGAGATCATGGAACGGGCAGTCCTTGCCCGGGAGGAAGAGCAGCTCCGTCTTGCCGAGGTTCAGCTTGAGGTGGTGATCCGTCATCCACACTGATATGTCAGCCAGACATGCAGAGATGCGATTCGCCACCTGGTCATCAGAAGGGGGAAAGGAGAAGATTAATTGTGTGTCGTCTGCATAGCAATGATAGGAGAGACCATATGAGGTTATGACAGAGCCAAGTGACTTGGTGTATAGCGAGAATAGGAGAGGGCCTAGAACAGAGCCCTGGGGGACGCCAGTGGTGAGAGCGCGTGGTGAGGAGACAGATTCTCGCCACGCCACCTGGTAGGAGCGACCTGTCAGGTAGGACGCAATCCAAGCGTGGTCCGCGCCGGAGATGCCCAACTCGGAGAGGGTGGAGAGGAGGATCTGATGGTTCACAGTATCGAAGGCAGCCGATAGGTCTAGAAGGATGAGAGCAGAGGAGAGAGTTAGCTTTAGCAGTGCGGAGCGCCTCCGTGATACAGAGAAGAGCAGTCTCAGTTGAATGACTAGTCTTGAAACCTGACTGATTTGGATCAAGAAGGTCATTCTGAGAGAGATAGCGGGAGAGCTGGTCAAGGACGGCACGTTCAAGAGTTTTGGAGAGAAAAGAAAGAAGGGATACTGGTCTGTAGTTGTTGACATCGGAGGGATCGAGTGTAGGTTTTTTCAGAAGGGGTGCAACTCTCGCTCTCTTGAAGACGGAAGGGACGTAGCCAGCGGTCAGGGATGAGTTGATGAGCGAGGTGAGGTAAGGGAGAAGGTCTCCGGAAATGGTCTGGAGAAGAGAGGAGGGGATAGGGTCAAGCGGGCAGGTTGTTGGGCGGCCGGCCGTCACAAGACGCGAGATTTCATCTGGAGAGAGAGGGAGAAAGAGGTCAGAGCACAGGGTAGGGCAGTGTGAGCAGAACCAGCGGTATCGATTGACTTAGCAAACGAGGATCGGATGTCGTCGACCTTCTTTTCAAAATGGTTGACGAAGTCATCTGCAGAGAGGGAGGAGGAGGGGGGGGGGAGGGGGAGGAGGATTCAGGAGGGAGGAGAAGGTGGCAAAGAGCTTCCTAGGGTTAGAGGCAGATGCTTGGAATTTAGAGTGGTAGAAAGTGGCTTTAGCAGCAGAGACAGAAGAGGAAAATGTAGAGAGGAGGGAGTGAAAGGATGCCAGGTCCGCAGGGAGGCGAGTTTTCCTCCATTTCCGCTCGGCTGCCCGGAGCCCTGTTCTGTGAGCTCGCAATGAGTCGTCGAGCCACGGAGCGGGGAGGGGAGGACCGAGCCGGCCTGGAGGATAGGGGACATAGAGAGTCAAAGGATGCAGAAAGGGAGGAGAGGAGGGTTGAGGAGGCAGAATCAGGAGATAGGTTGGAGAAGGTTTGAGCAGAGGGAAGAGATGATAGGATGGAAGAGGAGAGAGTAGCGGGGGAGAGAGAGCGAAGGTTGGGACGGCGCGTACCATCCGAGTAGGGGCAGTGTGGGAAGTGTTGGATGAGAGCGAGAGGAAAAGGATACAAGGTAGTGGTCGGAGACTTGGAGGGAGTTGCAATGAGGTTAGTGGAAGAACAGCATCTAGTAAAGATGAGGTCGAGCGTATTGCCTGCCTTGTGAGTAGGGGGAAGGTGAGAGGGTGAGGTCAAAAGAGGAGAGGAGTGGAAAGAAGGAGGCAGAGAGGAATGAGTCAAAGGTAGACGTGGGGAGGTTAAAGTCGCCCAGAACTGTGAGAGGTGAGCCGTCCTCAGGAAAGGAGCTTATCAAGGCATCAAGCTCATTGATGAACTCTCCGAGGGAACCTGGAGGGCGATAAATGATAAGGATGTTAAGCTTGAAAGGGCTGGTAACTGTGACAGCATGGAATTCAAAGGAGGCGATAGACAGATGGGTAAAGGGGAGAAAGAGAGAATGACCACTTGGGAGAGATGAGGATCCGGTGCCACCACCCCGCTGACCAGAAGCTCTCGGGTGTGCGAGAACACGTGGGCGGACGAAGAGAGAGCAGTAGGAGTAGCAGTGTTATCTGTGGTGATCCATGTTTCCGTCAGTGCCAAGAAGTCGAGGGACTGGAGGGAGGCATAGGCTGAGATGAACTCTGCCTTGTTGGCCGCAGATCGGCAGTTCCAGAGGCTACCGGAGACCTGGAACTCCACGTGGGTTGTGCGCTGGGACCACCAGATTAGGGTGGCCGCCACGCGGTGTGGAGCGTTTGTATGGTCTGTGCAGAGAGGAGAGAACAGGGATAGACAGACACATAGTTGACAGGCTACAGAAGAGGCTACGCTAATGCAAAGGAGATTGGAATGACAAGTGGACTACACGTCTCGAATGTTCAGAAAGTTAAGCTTACGTAGCAAGAATCTTATTGACTAAAATGATTAAAATGATACAGTACTGCTGAAGTAGGCTAGCTGGCATTGGCTGCGTTGTTGACTTTGTAGGCTAGCTGGCAGTGGCTGCGTTGTTGACACTACACTAATCAAGTCGTTCCGTTGAGTGTGATAGTCTCGACAGTGCTGCTATTCGGGGGCTAGCTGGCTAGCTAGCAGTGTTGATTACGTTACGTTGCGTTAAAAGAACGACAATAGCTGGCTAGCTAACCTAGAAAATCGCTCTAGACTACACAATTATCTTTGATACAAAGACGGCTATGTAGCTAGCTATGTAGCTAGCTACGATCAAACAAATCAAACCGTTGTACTGTAATGAAATGAAATGAAAATGTGATACTACCTGTGGAGCGAAGCGGAATGCGACCGGGTTGTTGAGTGAGGAAGTTCAATTCGGTGGACGTTGGCTAGCTGTTGGCTAGCTAGCAGTGTCTCCTACGTTAAGGACGACAAATAGCTGGCTAGCTAACCTCGGTAAATTAAGATAATCACTCTAAGACTACACACTCTAAACTACACAATTATCTTGGATACGAAGACAGCAAAGACAACTATGTAGCTAGCTAACACTACACTAATCAGGTCATTCAGTTGAGTGTAATAGTTTTTAGTGCTGCTATTCGATAGCCGGTGGACGTTAGCTGCTGGGCAGATAGCAGTGTAGACTGCGTTAGGACGACGAAATACGATAATTACGCAATTATCTTTGATACAAAGACGGCTATGTAGCTAGCTAAGAAGAAATTGCTAAGATTAGACAAATCAAACCGTTGTACTATAGTGAAATGTAATGAAAAGTTATACAACCTGCGGCCGAAGTGCGAATGCGACCGCTCGCTCCAACCCGGAAGTACACATGGTTAGCAGATGTTAATGCGAGTGTAGCGAAATGCTTGTGCTTCTAGTTCTGACAATGCAGTAATAACCAACAAGTAATCTAACTAACAATTCCAAAATTACTGTCTTATACACAGTGTAAGGGGATAAAGAATATGTACATAAAGATATATGAATGAGTGATGGTACAGAGCAGCATAGGCAAGATACAGTAGATGGTATCGAGTACAGTATATACATATGAGATGAGTATGTAAACAAAGTGGCATAGTTTAAAGTGGCTAGTGATACATGTATTACATAAAGATGCAGTAGATGATATAGAGTACAGTATATACGTATGCATATGAGATGAATAATGTAGGGTATGTAACATTATATAAGGTAGCATTGTTTAAAGTGGCTAGTGATATATTTACATCATTTCCCATCAATTCCCATGATTAAAGTGGCTGGAGTTGAGTCAGTGTCAGTGTGTTGGCAGCAGCCACTCAATGTTAGTGGTGGCTGTTTAACAGTCTGATGGCCTTGAGATAGAAGCTGTTTTTCAGTCTCTCGGTCCCAGCTTTGATGCACCTGTACTGACCTCTCCTTCTGGATGATAGCGGGGTGAACAGGCAGTGGCTCGGGTGGTTGATGTCCTTGATGATCTTTATGGCCTTCCTGTAACATCGGGTGGTGTAGGTGTCCTGGAGGGCAGGTAGTTTGCCCCCGGTGATGCGTTGTGCAGACCTCACTACCCTCTGGAGAGCCTTACGGTTGTGGGCGGAGCAGTTACCGTACCAGGCGGTGATACAGCCCGCCAGGATGCTCTCGATTGTGCATCTGTAGAAGTTTGTGTGCTTTTGGTGACAAGCCGAATTTCTTCAGCCTCCTGAGGTTGAAGAGGTGCTGCTGCGCCTTCTTCACGATGCTGTCTGTGTGAGTGGACCAATTCAGTTTGTCTGTGATGTGTATGCCGAGGAACTTAAAACTTGCTACCCTCTCCACTACTGTTCCATCGATGTGGATAGGGGGGTGTTCCCTCTGCCGTTTCCTGAAGTCCACAATCATCTCCTTAGTTTTGTTGACGTTGAGTGTGAGGTTATTTTCCTGACACCACACTCCGAGGGCCCTCACCTCCTCCCTGTAGGCCGTCTCGTCGTTGTTGGTAATCAAGCCTACCACTGTTGTGTCGTCCGCAAACTTGATGATTGAGTTGGAGGCGTGCGTGGCCACGCAGTCGTGGGTGAACAGGGAGTACAGGAGAGGGCTCAGAACGCACCCTTGTGGGGCCCCAGTGTTGAGGATCAGCGGGGTGGAGATGTTGTTGCCTACCCTCACCACCTGGGGGCGGCCCGTCAGGAAGTCCAGTACCCAGTTGCACAGGGCGGGGTCGAGACCCAGGGTCTCGAGCTTGATGACGAGCTTGGAGGGTACTATGGTGTTGAATGCCGAGCTGTAGTCGATGAACAGCATTCTCACATAGGTATTCCTCTTGTCCAGATGGGTTAGGGCAGTGTGCAGTGTGGTTGAGATTGCATCGTCTGTGGACCTATTTGGGCGGTAAGCAAATTGGAGTGGGTCTAGGGTGTCAGGTAGGGTGGAGGTGATATGGTCCTTGACTAGTCTCTCAAAGCACTTCATGATGACGGAAGTGAGTGCTACGGGGCGGTAGTCGTTTAGCTCAGTTACCTTAGCTTTCTTGGGAACAGGAACAATGGTGGCCCTTTTGAAGCATGTGGGAACAGCAGACTGGTATAGGGATTGGTTGAATATGTCCGTAAACACACCGGCCAGCTGGTCTGCGCATGCTCTGAGGGCGCGGCTGGGGATGCCGTCTGGGCCTGCAGCCTTGCGAGGGTTAACACGTTTAAATGTCTTACTCACCTCTGCTGCAGTGAAGGAGAGTCCGCATGTTTTCGTTGCAGGCTGTGTCAGTGGCACTGTATTGTCCTCAAAGCGGGCAAAAAAGTTATTTAGTCTGCCTGGGAGCAAGACATCCTTGTCCGTGACTGGGCTGGATTTCTTCTTGTAGTCCGTGATTGACTGTAGACCCTGCCACATGCCTCTTGTGTCTGAGCCGTTGAATTGAGATTCTACTTTGTCTCTGTACTGACGCTTAGCTTGTTTGATAGCCTTGCGGAGGGAATAGCTGCACTGTTTGTATTCGGTCACGTTACCAGTCACCTTGCCCTGATTAAAAGCAGTGGTTCGCGCTTTCAGTTTCACGCGAATGCTGCCATCAATCCACGGTTTCTGGTTAGGGAATGTTTTAATCGTTGCTATGGGAACAACATCTTCAACGCACGTTCTAATGAACTCGCACACCGAATCAGCGTATTCGTCAATATTGTTATCTGACGCAATACGAAACATATCCCAGTCCACGTGATGGAAGCAGTCTTGGAGTGTGGAGTCAGCTTGGTCGGACCAGCGTTGGACAGACCTCAGCGTGGGAGCCTCTTGTTTTAGTTTCTGTCTGTAGGCAGGGATCAACAAAATGGAGTCGTGGTCAGCTTTTCCGAAAGGAGGGCGGGGCAGGGCCTTATATGCGTCGCGGAAGTTAGAGTAACAATGATCCAAGGTTTTTCCACCCCTGGTTGCGCAATCGATATGCTGATAAAATTTAGGGAGTCTTGTTTTCAGATTAGCCTTGTTAAAATCCCCAGCTACAATGAATGCAGCCTCCGGATAAATGGATTCCAGTTTGCAAAGAGTCAAATAAAGTTCGTTCAGAGCCATCGATGTGTCTGCTTGGGGGGGATATATACGGCTGTGATTATAATCGAAGAGAATTCTCTTGGTAGATAATGTGGTCGACATTTGATTGTGAGGAATTCTAAATCAGGTGAACAGAAGGATTTGAGTTCCTGTATGTTTCTTTCATCACACCATGTCTCGTTAGCCATAAGGCATACGCCCCCGCCCCTCTTCTTACCAGAAAGATGTTTGTTTCTGTCGGCGCGATGCGTGGAGAAACCCGCTGGCTGCACCGCCTCCGATAGCGTCTCTCCAGTGAGCCATGTTTCCGTGAAGCAAAGAACGTTACAGTCTCTGATGTCCCTCTGGAATGCTACCCTTGCTCGGATTTCATCAACATTGTTGTCAAGAGACTGGACATTGGCGAGAAGAATGCTAGGGAGTGGTGCACGATGTGCCCGTTTCCGGAGTCTGACCAGAAAACCGCCTCGTTTCCTTCTTTTTCAGAGTCGTTTTTTTGGGTCGCTGCATGGGATCCATTCCGTTGTCCTGTTTGAAAGGCAGAACACAGGATCCGCGTCGCGAAAAACATATTCTTGGTCGTACTGATGGTGAGTTGACGCTGATCTTATATTCAGTAGTTCTTCTCGACTGTATGTAATGAAACCTAAGATGACCTGGGGTACTAATGTAAGAAATAACACGTAAAAAACAAAAAACTGCATAGTTTCCTAGGAACGCGAAGCGAGGCGGCCATCTCTGTCGGCGCCAGAACATGGTAGTTTAAGTGAGACTGTATTTAAATGGAGAGAGAAAATGCCTTAACATCTTCTGTTAAGCTTTGTGATTAACAGGGAAACGTTTGTCAGACAACTATAGAATGATCATGATTTAATGTGTGCCGAAAAGCTCCTGCCAGCCAGAAATGACCAGTAGTGTGTGCCACAGAAAGTATTTGACTCTAGCCACAAAATTAATGAAATTAGAAAATATTTGGTGGGGAGTTTGAAAGACATAAAGCGGGCGATGGTGTGATAACATTGACTGGTGATGATCAATTTACTGCAGTAGCCTATTACGCCCAATAATTAGCCAACGAATGATAGGATAGGATAATATGAATGAGCTTCTTCAGCTACACACAGCCTGACGATTCACCATGCATGCCACGTTATCTACTGGGATTGGTCAACAATGTAGAGCAGAAGCCAAAGAGCTGTGTTGGAGAGGATCAAAACAGCAAGGTATCATGGGTAAATTGTGACCGACTTATTTATGATGCAAGGTAATTTGTTAATCCGTCAATCGGCAGTCACTTTGATGCTCTCGAACACGGTCATTTTCCTGGAAATGAATATCACCACTGCCTAGGCTTTATTGAAAATGGAAGGGCCACCATGTCCGCCGAGCGCTTTATATCAGCGCCTTAGAGCCAGCTTGAAGTTCTAACCTCTTGCTCGTTCAGCCATCCTATGGTGAAAATGAATGGGGAAAAGAATAGGGTTTTGGGATAAATGTCAAAAATAGGGTATAAGGTTGACACAAGCTAAGGAGACCGTATACATTTTGTTCTACGAGATAATATCAATAAGTTAACCTGACCTTTATGAATTATGAAGCCTTTATGCTTTTCGGAATCACATAAATGCTACATAATTCACAAAATGCGACTAGCTGATGAAGCTTCTCATAGAACAAAACGTATAAGATCTCCACAACTTGTTGACCTCGTACCTTATTTTCGGCGTTTATCACAAAATCCTACAAAAACATCATTCATTTCCACATAGGCTTTGTCCAACGATCCATGGCGGAGTTAGTGCCTACAAAAAAGACGCCATTGCTATTTCTCTCTGGATTCACTCACTTCTCAAACCTGCGCTCCTTACACTGTAAATTGCAGCGTGCCGCTTAGGCCGCCTAGAGTGGCTCGCTTGTGGGCGTGTTGGCAGTATATGGCAGCACGTTCGACTGTGCGTCAAGAATTCAGCATAGCAACTGGCTATGATAGCTGAGGTTCTTAGCTAGGTTCTGAACTAATGTGTATATCAAACATTTTACGGTCCATACACAGATTGGCTACATAGCTAGCTACACATCCATAGGCATATAGGTATTTTCTTTATCCTCCACTGCACAATAAGCAGGACAATAGTTAGCTAGCTATGTTACTTCAGCTGCATTGCATGGCAAATATCAGCAAGGCAAGCTTACAAAATTGTACATTACATTCACAGTAAACACTTTAGCTAGCTAGATTCTTTTTTACATCCACTGTTTCACAAGACGACAGCCTGGTTAGCTGGTTGTTTCAGGAGTCCCTAAAGCATTAAACAACCAGAATTACAATTTCATACACGTCACAACACCCATAAAGCTAGTCAGCTAGCTTGCTAAATAGCAATTTTTGTTAATTATCTTTATGACAACAAAAAAACATGGCACTGTAGCTAGTTAGCTAATAATACATAGTTTTCTAAATGTATTTACTTACTTTAATAGGTTCTCCCAGCCATGTGGATGATTGTAAACAAAGCAGCAAAGTTTGTCACCTGAGTGTTTTAGAGCATATTACCTGTGAATAAATTCATGAAATGGAGAAACTATTTACCCATTGAATAACCAGACCTTCATACAAATTGTCGCTGTTTTTGTTTCTTTCCATCGTTGTGCCTTTTTCATCAGACCTTTGACAATTTTGTAGTAGGGTCTGTGGGTACTGGATGAGGTATTTGCGGCTCTGCTTGCTGCTTTGGCCTGTAGGTCAAACACATTTCACATGAAGCAGTGGCCTGGCTGATTTCCTGGTTCATTCTTGGCCAGTACATTACTTCTCATGCTCGTCGTTTGCATTTTCTCACCCAAGTGGCCCTCGTGTTTTTTCTGTAGCATTTATTTGCGTAGTGTCATGGGAATGACAATCTTGTTGCCTTTGAACACTATGTCATCCACAACGGTGAGCTCTGCTCTGCACATCCAGTAATCCTGTATTCTCCTTGGACAGTTTTTCTGTGCAGGCCATCCTATCAGTGTTGTTTCTTTCAACTCTGTCGTTGTTCGGTCAGCTGCGGTCTCTCTTTTGATCTGCTCCACTCTCTCAGACACAGGAAGTGATGCTACAATCATGTCGAGGTAGGCCTGAATCGCAGTGTTTTTTTGTGTCAAAGCTCTCCTTGTCGACTGCTCGAGAAAGAGTGTCGGCGGCGAACATGAACTTTCCCGGGGTATCGATCATCTTCATACTTTTGCAGTCTGATCAACATTCTCTGGATTCTCATTGGACAATCATTCAGTGGCTTAGACATGATTGACACCAATGGTTTGTGGTCGGTTTCTACTTCGAAGTCTCGTCCGTAGACGTATTGGTGAAACCGTTCGCAAGCGTATGTGCTTGCCAGTAGTTCTTTCTCTATTTGTGCATACCTTGTCTCTGCGCCTTTCAAGGCTCTGGACGCATAATCGATCAGTTGCCATGTGTCGTCATGCTGTTGCAGAAGAACTGCTCCCAGGCCAAACTGTGATGCATCTGCAGAAATCCTTGTGCTTTTCTCTGGATCATAGAACCTGAGCACTGGCTCTTCTGTGATTGTCTTCTTTAGGTTTTTGAAGCTGTTTTCCTGTTCATGGGACCATTCCCATTCATTTTTCTGTTCCAGAAGACATCTGAGTGGAGCGGACTGTGCTGACAGTTGAGGTATGAACTTTGCAAGGTAGGTGATCATGCCCATGAAGCGTCTCACGTTGTCCTTGTTCTTCAGGCGCTCCATGTTGTTGATGGCTGATGTTTTCCTCGGGTCTGGATTGACTCCGTCCTCAGAAAGTACATCTCCCATGAAGGTAAGTGTTTTCACACAACTCGCATTTGTCCTTGTTTAGTTTTAGGTTGACTTTCCGTGTCCGGTCCAGCACTCGTCTCACTCTAGCATCCTTTTCTTCCTTTGTGGACCCCCAGACGATGATGTCATCCATCATAGTCTCCACTCCTGGAATGTGCTCGAAGATCATGTGGATTGTCTTGTGGTAGACCTCTGCCACTGAGAGAATCCCATATGGTAGACAAAGAAATCTGTACCTGCCCTCAGGTGTGTTGAATGTGCATAGCCTTGAGCTTGCATCATCTAGCTTCATTTGCCAGAATCCTGAAGAGGCATCAAGCTTACTGAACCCCTTTGCTCCAGCAAACTGCAACATTAGCTCTTCTCTGGTTGGCAACTTGAAATGCTCTCCCTTGATTGCTTTGTTGAGATCTCTCGGGTCTAGACATATCCTGAGATCGCCGTTCTTTTTCACCACAATAACCAGTGAGCTTACCCAGTCTGTAGGATCATCAATTTTTGTGATGACGTCCATCTTTCCCGTGCGTCCGAGTTCCTCTTTGAGCTTTATCCTCAGTGGAAATTGAACTTTTCTGCATGCACAACTGGAGTCATTTTGTCATCAGTACATATTTTGTGTTCTCCTGGTAAACATCCAAGACCCTCATACTCAGCCAGTAGTGATTCTTGGTCATTTTCAGTCTGTCACTACATACTCTTTTCAACAAATGGAGCTTTTCACATGCATTGACTCCTAGAATAGGCTGTACACTATTTTCCACAATCAGCAGCTGTGCTGTGAACTGTTTTACTTTGTGCTTTAAAGTTACTTTGCAGCTACCTTTGACTGGTACGTTCTCCTCAGTATAACCAGTAACCTTAATTTTCACAGGGTGTATTTTGCTCTTCACCTTCAGTGTTTTGTAGTCATCCAGCGACAACAGGTTTACCTGTGCTCCAGTATCAAGCTTGAATGGTATTGTAGTTTCATTCATCCATCTCCTCGACTGTGTGAACCTTTTTTCTCTGTAGCCTCAGCTTTGCAGCATTTTGAGATTTATTTTTATTTTTACCAGTTACATGATTTGCCATATGGAGGGCATTTTTTTTGGCTTGTGGATAAATCCACATTTTCCACATGTAGTGTTTTGATTTCTCTCTTTTGCTTGTTTTTGTTTTGTAAGGTGTTGTGTGTATTGCTCCTCTCTTTTTATTACATACACTGACGTCCCTTCCCTGCACAGCTCTTTAGCTTGTGCTCTGGTGGTTTCAGCTGCTCGACACATTCACTGCTTTATCCAAAGTTAAATCTTGCTCACGCCGCAATCTCTCCTTTAGTCCCTTATCAAGTATGCCACAGACTATCCTGTCTTTCACTAGTGAGTCTTTCAGATTTTCAAATTCACACGTTTTGCTCAGTGTGTTCAGCTCAGCCAAATACTGGTCAAAACTGACTCCCTGTTTCTGATCATGAGAGAAACTTGTATCTCTCAAACGTGACGTCGTTCTGGCTTGGTACAAAGTACTCCTCAAATGTAGCCATTAGCACAGTCAATGTCAAGTTTTCCTCGTCTTGCTGAAAGCTATTGTAAATGTCCAATGCATCCTCTCCAATAACATGCAGAAAAATGGAAGCTTTCAATTTGTCATCTCCCCCTGCCCCACTGGCTGCTAGGTATATATTGAATCTCTGCTTGAAACGTTTCCAATTGTCAGCTAAATTGCCTGTTCACTGCATAGGAGTAGGAGGACTAAGCCTATCCATGACGGAGAACAGGAACAGTGTCAATTTCTCTTACTTGAGTATGTTGCTCAACTTGCTCGTCAACAGATTCCAATGCAGCCTCCCTCTCGCTGCTGTCACTCTCGCTGCTGCGGCTCATTGTCCTCGCTCTTTTTTTATATTTTTTATATCAAATCAATATATAAAGCACATGAGGGAACACAAGCATACATAGATTACAAACAATAGACAATCGAGCTAGGGGGTACAATATCACATTACAATTACACAAGGACCTTAAGGGACATGCATATACTTACAATTCTAACAGCTGTTTTGTTAGTCGAGCATTTAACCGTCTTAAAATACAGTTCAATTTCTTTTTGTAGGGTACGAAAATGTGGTTTTCTGTTTGTAAATTTACATTTGTGTACATGAAATTTGGCCAAAAGAATAATGAAATTAATTACATACAATAGAAATAAGCGGAATCATTTTTATGTAAAGAATCCAAACAGTACATCTCTCCACAATAGTGTAAAATCTTCATAAATGTGTTCAATTATACACCTACTGATGTCTTGCCACAGTTTTCTTACATGCATACAATGCCAAAAAATATGCACAACTGTTTCTGGGTGGTCATTACAAAAGGAGCAATTTGAGTTGATGTTTTCCTTAAACTTCTTCATATAGTGGTTGGCAAGATAATATTTATGAATAATTTTAAAGGAAACTTCCTTAATTTTGTTAACAAGTAGGTATGTGTGTGGCAACATCCAAACTTTTTTCCAACAGATATTATCAATAAATCTATTCCAATAAGGCATGACATAAGGTATAGATACAACATCCTGCTGAAACAAGGATCGTATCGCTCTGTTGTTGAATGGACCAACAGAGAAACAAATCTTTCCTACTGATGAGTCAACAGGGTCAATAGAAGGTAGGCTCTGAGGGTCAGGTCTTGACATGTTCCTGAATAACATAGCAACACCTGAGGGAATGGCATCTAAAACAATTGCAAAATCTTTAGGTGTTACAGGGACCTTGTAAAGTGATAAGAATTCTTTATAACTGAGTAAAACACCCTCTGCATTTACCAGTTGGCTCACCAATAGGATATTATTTCTGAACCAATATTCTAAAAACAGGTATTTTTATACAATATATCCCGATTATTCCATATATAATATCTGTGTGGAGAAAAATTGTGTTTAACCATCCTCTGCTACCATGTTTGATTGACGTACTGTTACTAGAGGAGAGAGACCAAGTTGAGACGCTGGACCAGGTGGATATGGTATGATTCAAGGCAGGTTTATTAAAGGTAAAGATATCTGATACAAAGCGTGCACGGATCCTCTCATTTGGCTCAGAAGGAGTCAGCTGAAAAAGGATCCCTAAACAGAGTGTGCAAAGGTATTTAAACACAGAATGACGTATGTTGATTCTTGTAGTTCTGTCATCCGACTGGTTGGTGGAAGTTGGAGGCAGGTCCTGTCCGACCCTTTGCCAGTGCCCCATTGGTGCTTCTTGAAGTTGTCTGATCCTGGCCCCAGCTCAGTTGACTTGAGTGTGGGGTGTGTGTGCGTTGAGATGTCTGTGTGTCTGTGTGTGTCAAGGGGTTGAGAAAGGGGAACTGGAACTGACTGTGGTCCAAGAAGGGGTTTGTGTGTCCAGGGATGTCAGTTGAAATGAGTGTGGGGTGTGTGTGTTCGTGCGCTATACTGTACGTGCGTGTCAATGTGTGTGTCAAGATATGTGTCAAGAGGCCATGAGTTAGGGGGCGATAGGGGGAACTGGGACTAAGCGTTGGTGCTTTAGGCTAGGGAGTTTCCCTGCCTTGGTGGGGATTTATGTGACCATTGTGTTTGGTGCTTTACAGTTGGTTTGTGGTTAGAATGTGCTTTTGACCTGGACAGAATGTGTCTGGGTTAATGCAGAAGTATGTTTGAGTAATAGGCCCCTAAGTCTCAGTCATGGGATGTGTATTAGTTATATGGTTCCAGGCCACTCTGCTAGGCTATGAGTAAATAATATATGTTCTAATATACTACAAATCCCCCTCTTCACGTCTACTAGACGTGAACATAATCCAGGGCGAAATGTGAACATATAGGAACATAAGCTAAAAATTTGGCAGCGGACAAATTTTGTGATTCCCCCTCTTCACGTCTCACCAGAGACGTGACACAACCTACACAAAGAGAACCTTCTCCCAAAGGGACTATGAAATGAGGCGCGGTATAGAAATGGGTATATATGCATTACCATCATGTTCTCCATTCAATCCCACTATGTACTAAGTTGGCTACCAGCCACCTAGGAACTTACAACCCTCATTTAACCGAGCGGAGAACAACAGCTCAAAATAAAAGTAAAATGCTTTTCCACATCACATCTCCTAAGAGACGTGACGAATAGAAAGTTTAAGCAAGGGAAGTTTGTAATTTTCAAGTTCCCCCTCTTCAGCGTATAATAGAGACGTGGCACGATGGCTAATAGAGGCCTTCATCATACAGACTTTCAGGTTCCTCCAATGCAAACAAGGGATACATTTGGCTAGCCTGATTGGGATCAATAGCCGAGGTGATAACCCTATTAGTCAATGTACGTGCACATGGAATGCAACAGCACCCACAAAGGACTAGGATGGCAGCAAAAACCGAAATGGAAACGAGGACGGATGAGACCAGGGTCTTATACTTGCCAAACGCATCCATCCATGAGTCCCACATGGAGGTGTCAATCCCAGAGTGTTTCTTCATCTTACCATTAAGGGTACGAAGTCCCTCTAGGGCCACGGTCAGGCTTCCATCCGCGGCTGTGTTATTGGGAATAAAGGTACAACATTGTTTCCCAAACATGGAACAGACCCCGCCTTTCTCGGCCAGCAACATATCTATAGCGATACGGTTTTGGAAGGCCATAAGGGAAGTTGCAGACAGCTGACCATGTACAGCCTCAAAGCCTTGCTGTGTCCAATTGCCTAGCTTTTGCACGTTGTAATGGATATAGTTAATTCTGTCAACATTCTTGTTTACCGTACACCACCAGCAAATAGCAGATTCAAAACCTGCTGCCACTTGGTCAATCAATTTATACTCATCTGGAACCCCCCTCGGGACCCCAATGCCATCTATGTATGTCGGGTCCCCTGGAGTAGTGGCATCACGCTTGGTCCTCCTTAGAGGGAAGCCTTCACCAGGGGATTCCAGATCCTGTGGCTGGGTTGGGTAAACTGAAATGGGAAGTATCAAAGATATTAGAGCACATGTTGCAGAGACATTTCTTGGGAGCCCATCCAAAAGCTTTGCTCCTCCGCACCACCACCAAACATCAGCCCTAGAGACAGGTTTAAAGAAAACATTAGGTGTATGGACATGTGAACACCATCCTTTTGGAACGGTGCCCAGCGAGGGCGTCCCCAGGGTGAGGTTCACACACGTGAAGTTAGCCTTAGCCACATGATAGGAGAAGATGGGTTTCTTGGCTACGCTCCTGACCACCGGGTACACCTTATCCCATACGGAGCAATTGTGGGGCGGGTTATCGTGCTGCATTACAGGCAGGAAACATTCAATAGTAATGGTAGCTGGGACAATGCGGAGCAACGGACGTCCCCCCATGCACACCACACAACTCTGCTTTGTCATCTTACCTGCTTCCTCTGTCAAAAGGAGCCAGTTGTTAGAAAGGCCAGAGACCCCTGTAGCCGTATGAATGGCGCTATCCAACGTGGGTGCAGTGGAGAGCATAGTAATGGGTCCCCACCTGCCCAGACCTCCAGCCTTCACCTCAATGGTTGGCACATCCTTGATAGTGGCAGAAGTTGGCATGGGAGCTGCCACATAGCAGATATGTAAAGTCCATTTGAAATAGTAAATATAAGATGGGGCACCCCTGAACTCCATCCAGGGGGCCAGCAAAAAGGATTGACAACCCTCCCTCACCCCGGGAGATATAACCATCTGCAGGCCCACCTGCAACTTAGTGAGTGTGAGCTTACTACGCCATACTCTTACGCCTGCTCCTCTAGAGTAGCTAGACCAGTTTGTGCCAGTTTCTGCAACAAGATTTTTCCAAGACCAGTCCTGTGGTCCCCCTTTTGTCATGTACCAATGATAGGTGTTCTGCCATATTGGCCCAGTACCACTGTCACTAGAACTAATCATTCCCCAGGGCACGGTAACAGTGGTGGTGGTGTTTACAGGAACACATAGGGTGGTGCTTCTTACTCGGTCAGTAGCGCAAGCCTGGGTGATTTGTCCAATGTGTCGTTTGCGTATGGCATGGCTCTGGGTGCGTTCAGTGACATTGTGTGGAGTGGTGCTAGATGTGACATTAGCGTGGCTGGAACGTGGTGGATGTGTCATGTCCTGAAATAACCATGTGAAAGTTCCTACAGACACTCCAGTGATTAGTATGAAAATAATAAACAAGGGACCAGAGATCCCCAGCCTATCCCAGGGAGTTTTGTATCTCATCTCTGGGTTAGGCTCTCTAGTCCGTGCTGATGGGAGTCTTCTCCACATCGTCACAGGGCAGAGGAACTGAATTTGGTGTCAAATTGAGGGCGTTCAAATCGGCCCTGACCTCAGTCAATGTTCTGGAAGGAGTCGGTGCTGGTGTGCAATGTGTGAGGTGGTGCCAAGGTGCGCCCGATTTACCTTTGACCTGGACTGAGTGTGAAGTAACCTCCTTCACTTCGTACGGTCCAGCCCACCTGGGTTCAAACCACTTCCTCTTGTGGACCTTAACCCTCAACCAGTCACCGACCTTTACCTTCAGTGGCACCGGATCTCCCGTCAGCTCCCCCTCTTGGACCTTGCGGATCTGTTTGGAGAGAGCTGCAGACAGTTCCGTCAGTTTACTTACATAGTCAGACATTACAATTTGATGTACATCAAGGGCGGGCATATGACCTCCCTCCCTTGGTGGACCAGGCATGACTCTGCCAGTCATTATCTCATGAGGAGAGAGATGGGTGCCTGCACCTGGAGAGGCTCTCATGGCCATCAGCGCCAGGGGCAGGGCTTCTACCCATGTCAACTTTGAACCTGCACAAATTTTGGCTATCCTACCCTTCAGAGATTGGTTAGCGCGCTCTACGAGCCCCTGGGATTGCGGCCTATACACAGACCCAAATTTGTGTATAATACCGAACCTCTCCTCCACCTGCTTCAGGTGTCGGTTGCTGAAGTGGGACCCGTTGTCAGATCTGATTTGCCTAGGAACTCCATACCTTGGTATGAGTTCAGTCTGCAGCCACTTAATGACAGACTTGGCATCCTCCCGCGCCGTTGGTATTGCCTCGACCCATCTAGAGAACCTATCTACCATCACCAAGAGGTATCTCTTTCCATTAGTTACATTATCAGACCCCATGTCAGTGTAGTCTATACTAATGTCCTGGAAACATGCATTGGGCACTGGGTATGAACCCATTGGGGTTTGATATGGTTTCTTTGGATTGTGGCTGCCGCAAATGCTACATTCGTCACAAAACAAATCTGTCATGTCTTTCATGTGGGGGTGCCACCAGATGTAGGACACCTTCTGCAAAGTCTTTAGTTTACCCTCATGTGTGGGCCCATGTGCCTCTCGGATCAGCTCCGGACATAGGTTTGCGGGGGCCACCAACCTGCCGTCATGACATCTCCATAGTCCATCAGGTCCCTTAGTGGCCCCCTTCTGTCCCCACACTGAATGTTCGTATGCTCCTGCAGCCAACTGGAGTTCTTTGATGTGTTGCTCTGTGAGTTCCGTCTGTGCTGATTGAATCTGTAGCACCATTTGTCTCGAAAAACCACCCGCTTTCTTGGCTGCTTGGTCAGCTGCTTCATTGCCTTTGCTGATTCGACTTCTCATTTGTTGGTGTCCTTTGCACTTCATGATGGCCACCTTCCCAGGTAGTGAGACTGCTTTGATCAGTTTCTCCATCTGTGCCTTGTGTTTGATTGGTAAGTTGCCTGTGGTGGTGAAGTTTCGCCTCAGCCATTGTGGTCCATCCGTATGGACCGCTCCGTGAGCATAAGCTGAGTCGGTGTAAATGTTCACAGTCTTGCCTTCAGCCTTTTCCAGTGCTTGTGTCAATCCTATGATTTCAGCCAACTGGGCTGATGCTGGTTGTGGGATAATGGCAGATTCCAGGGTCACGTGTGACCCATCTGGAAGCTGTTGCACCACTGCATATGCTGCTATGTTCCCCTCATTTCCTCTGTAGCAGCATCCATCTGTGTACAACCATAGGTCAGGATTGGTTAGTGGTTCATTACCCAGGTCAGGCCTCAATTTCAGTTCTTGTGCTGCTCTTTCTGCACATGAGTGAGGTAATCCTTCTTCAGCATTGAGTGCGTCTGCCATGTTTTTGTCGGTATTCACAAATGTGATGTGTGATTGTGTGCATTTGTTCTGGATTTTTGTCTTTCTTTCAGCGCTGAACGTGAATTCTTTGCTCATCAGGTAAGCTGCTACTCCATGATGGGTGTGGATTTCCAATGGATGGCACATTACCAGGTGGGCTGTTTTTTCAATAGCTTTAGCCACTGCAGCCACATATCTTGAGCATGTGGTCTGTCCCACTTCAATGTGGTCCAGTTTGGAAGAGTGATACAGTAGCACTCGTCTCTCCCCCTCTTGTTTCTGAAAAAGGATGGAAGATGTAAAACCTTCTTTTTCAGACACATCAAGATGGAACTTTGACTTGTAGTCAGGAGATGTTAAAGCAGCAGCAACTGAGAGATCAGTTTTCAGAAGGGCAAAAGCTTTTGAAGCCTCATTCGTCCAGTTAAGTGGTGAGTGGAGGTTCCTAGGCCCTGCATTGCGCACTATCTCCCTTAGTGGCTCTGTTCTGGCTGTGAAGTCAGGGATGTGGGTCCTGCTGTAGCCAGTCAATCCCAGAAAGGACAGCATCCCTGCCACGGTAATGGGGCGTGGATGGTGCAGTATGGAGTCTCTGTGTGTCTTGGAGAGTCCAGCCCCTTCACCTGAGATTTCTCTGCCCAGGAAAAGCACAGTTCTGCGACAGGTCTGTACTTTGCTCATTTTGACTTTGTATCCTTTTACCGTCAAGAAGTCAAGCAGCGTCTTGGTCATTTGTAGGCAGAGATCCGAGGTGGGAGCCCCTAACAGGAGGTCATCCACATACTGGATTAACACCACTCCTTCAGGGATTATTAGTTCCGCCAGGTGCGTTTTCAGAACGTGATTGAAGATTCCTGGGGCGCACCTATAACCCATTGGAAGTACGGAATAAGTGTACTGCTGATTTTCATAGGTGAACGCGAAGAGTGGCTGTGACGCTACATCGAGTGGGATGCTGAAGAAGGCATTTGCCAGATCCACAACTGTAAAGTATTGGTGTTTGGGAGATAGGTTGCTCAAGGTAATGTGTGGGTCAGGAACCGGTAGATCAACAGGTGCAGTAACGTCATTCACTGCTCGGAAGTCTTGTACCATCCGGTATGTTTCTCCTCCGGCTTTCAGGACAGGAAGGATAGGTGTGTTCCACGGGGAGTGGGTGGGATAGAGGACTTTTGCATCCAGTAACCCGGCAATGGTGGGATTGATTCCTTTGATCTGTTCGGGTTTCAAACGATACTGTGTTCGGTAGACTGGTGCCTGACTGGGATCTAGTAGGGTGATGGTAACAGGCGGGACCTCCAAACGGCCCACATCGAAAGGGGTGGTGGTCCATAGGCGTTCCTCGATGGTGGAGAGCAGAGCCTTAGTAGATGGATGGTCAGTATATGGCTTTCCATGGTGTCTGCCAAGGGTGAGTCGTTCGGGTGTGCAGAGTTCCTCTGTGTCAACAGTCATGATTCTCCACATGTTTTCGGTGGAGGCCTTGGTTAGTCCTGGAGTTTGGGTATCCTCCCACTGGAGTGTTGATGCTCTTCTGATCATTGGGCCCAAACTTCTTGCTTCGAATCCATTTCCAACTGCTAACGTCACATGGGGAGCAGAGTCCCCGGGGATCTGATACCAGGACTCCAGGTAAGGAGGTAAGAGAACTGGTGCAGCTACCCCTTCTTGGCCACAAACGATGGTACAACACCTGATGCTAGGTGTAAGGTGCATCATGTTCTCATCCCAGTCCTCAGTATATGGGGTATCCTCATCCTCCGTAACGTGCAGTGTGCAGTGTAGTTCAGCCTGTGGGGTCTTGTATGGGTGGAAAGTATAGATCAGCGGTTTGAGTTGATTGAACTGAAACTGCACAGCTGGAGTTCTAGGTCCGGACTCAGTGCACCTCAACCAGTATACCTCTTGGGTCAAGGAGAGTGCTGGTTCAGGGAGAATGGGTAACATCAGGATTCGTACAGGACTGGACTTGGTAGACGGGATGGGATCAATGGAGACCTGTATTCCCGCTTCAGTAAGGTAAATTGAGCACTGTAGCTTGCACAGCAAGTCTCTCCCCAGGAGGTTAATTGGACAGTTTGGACAGTATAAAAACTGATGTTTCAATTGGGAGGGACCCCAGGAAAAAAGTAAAGGAATAGTCTTGTTTTGTGCTTCGGGTGTTCCAGATACCCCCACCACTTGTATTGATTCCGATGATAATGGTTGACGAGATCTGATGGCAGAATATGTACACCCTGTATCTACCAAAAACTGGTGAGTCACTCCCCTCCACTTCACACATGATAGTTGGTTCGGTATGAAGAGGAAAATGCTGACCCCCCCTCTCAGTCGGTGGTGGTGGGCAGCTTCAGGGCCAGGTGCGTATTGGTCAGACATGCCCTGGAATTGGGGTGGCTGCTGGGGTGGCTGCTGATTTGTGTCAGAGTTTGGATAATTGTATGCTGTCAGAGGGGCAGCACCAGACGCCATCATTGGTCGCGGTCCCCTTGGTCTGAATGAGTACCCCCTACCCCTATTGGCCAACCAGTGTTGTTGGGCTGGTGATGGTGGATACGGACAAAAACGTACTCCATGTCCACTCTGTTTACAGTTATAACAGGTCATTGGTCGTGGCTGTCCCCCTCCCCATGTTGTGGGGTAGGCTGGCGTTGGAGGTTGATAGTATGGATGCCCTGGAGTTTGGTAGTACGGCTGGGCAGCTGGTTGGGCCTGCAGAGGTCCAGTTGGCATTGGGACCGTAGGCTGCTGTGTCTGTATCATCTGTGAGACCGTTTTCTCAATTATCTTGGTTAGGTCTGGTTGGTCCTCCGCCACCATTTGCTTCTTTGGTTTTTCCCCCTTCTGGGCCTCTTTGAGCTGTATCTTGAGGAGCTGCACCTGTAGGGAGTGGGTTTGGGCTTCTGCGCCTCCCTGGTCTTTGTTGTATTGAGTGATGTGATGGTGCACATGGGAGTTGAACTGCGTTCTAGGAAGTGCCATTAAACCCACCGTAGCTCTCAGCTTCGTCCTGACTTCGTGCGGAGCTCCGTTTACCACCATTTCCTTCCACATTGCAGTGGTGGTTTCAGAGTGGTCGTATGGCTCTTCATTAACCGTCCTCCAGGTGGTTTTAGCCCTATCCAAATATGCAGCTGGCTGTTCCCCTGGGGTGATGGTGAAAGAGGACAGAGTCGCATGGTTCTTCTCAGTTGGATATGCCTTTCTCAAGACTGCCCATAGTGTGGCTCTGTACTGTTCGGGTGGTGTGGCCCCAGGTCTCTTGTCCAGGCCGGCGTCTCTTATCAACACTGTCATGGTGATGTGGTCTGTTGCCCTAGCCAGAAGGGCCCTCAGGTCTCCTAGGGCGAGTCTGTGTCCGGAGGTAAGGGTTTGGAGCTGTAGTAACCAGGCCGATGCTCCCCCATGGAGGCTAGGCATCTGTTCCATTAAAGTGGTGAGATCAGTCATTTTCCAAGGTTGGTACTCTTCATGGGTTCCTGCCGGGGTTGGTCGCAATGGCATTTGGGAAACTTGCCCCCTTTCTTTGATTTCTTTTTCCCTCCTGTCCTGCAGCCTTGCAGACTGCCTCAGAGGTTTGGTCAGATCCGTGACTCCACCCATCATCACTCCCTCAATGTGCCAGGTGCCCCCCTCTTCGGCTCTCTCGAGGAATGTGGTATTTCGTGAAGCCTCTTCTCCGCACGCTTGCCATTCCTCCTCGTAGTCCCTCCTTTGTACGTCTTCATCCTCCTCACTCGGTTGACTCTTCGTGGAGCTTCCAGATCTGCATGAGCCAGAGACGATCGACCCCTGATCCTGAAGGTCGCTAGGCCATCCTGACGTTGATTGGGCACCTGATTCCCTTCTGGAGTAATGCTCTGAATGCAGAACTGGGGCTGTTTTTCTCCCCCTCTCTCCCGAGGAGTCGCTGTGTGTTCTCTTCACCAGTGACTCGGGATTCGAACCCCCCCCTCTCAGTGAGGCTGTCTGAGGAAAATGGTGTGCCACGGGTGGTTCCTGTTTTCGCTGGACTTCCTCACAGTCCAGTAACCCTTCCCCTACGTTCAGCTCCATGTTCCCCTTTAACATGCCACCATGTATAAACAGGAGGGGCGCCTGTACCACAGGAGGGGGGTAAAATGGGTTACATGGGCTGAGGGCGCCTCCAGCTGTATACGGGGGAGGTGTGCTTTTCAGGTCATCCGACAAGGTCGGGTAGAGTGATGCTACGGGTGCTGAGGGGACCGGTGTGATGCTGGTTCCAGACTGCGGGGGTGGTGAACTCGTTATGGTATCTGACACTACCCCCATCACATCAGGCTTCTTGTATGGATGTGTTCTCTGAATCTCTTCAATTGCCCATGTTCCTATCTTCAGTTCAGCCTCTGCCCTCTCTCTGTGTTTGGTTCCTTCTTTCTTGAATAGATGAGCCCTGTTCCTTTCCTCTTCACCTGCAATCCCTTCCTTCACTGCCTCCCCTAGTTCCTTCTCCATGGTGGAGAGGTGCCCTTTTGACGGAGCACTTCCACTTAGGTAACCTGCTTGTGTCCACCTCAATTTAACTCCCTCCCAAACTTTCTTTATTGACTTGTACTGTTCCTTTCCACCTGCTCTATCCTGCATCCTTTGGTCTAAATATTCATTAAATTTAAATTTTGGGACAGTGGTTGTGGCCATTTTATCGTTTAACTGCGTCTGGGTCCTTAACTATCTTGGTGCACTTAGCTCGTCGCTGGTCAAGACCAGCGATGTATTCACGGCGCCAGACACAGACTTATCTCTTGTGTCCCACCCTCGTACACAAAGAATTTTATTGCCGAATGTACAATGAATTAGACCGCTATTTTAACCGGATTATTCGGCAATATTCTTTTAGAACAATATATTAGTAAATTCAGGCGCTCCCAGAATAATTATCAGAATAATTCTAGGACTTAGATAGGAAAAACTATTATCGTCACTTATTCAATCAATTAATTAAATGCTCCCCGAAAGTATTTCAAACGTCTCCTTTTGGAGCAATATTTAAATGGAACCCAGCGCTTCCACAGTAATTATCAGAATAATTCCAACCCACAGTATTTCAATGAAACTCAGCGCTTCTATAGTAATGACCAAATTAATTAACTTCTATATTAATAAAGTATTTCAATGAAACTCAGCGCTTCTATCGTAATGATGAAATTAATTAACTTCTATAGTAATAAAGTATTTCAATGAAACTCAGCGCTTCCATCGTAATGATGAAATTAATTTCAACCCTTGAGGAGATACCAACAGCACAGAGAGAAAACCAAGCAGCCACTCAGCTCAGCGGCTGCCAACTGGTCAAACTTTCGACCCGGCGGTCACTTCAGCACCTCAACCCAATTACACTGCAGAAATAGGAATAGCCAGCAATAATTGACACTTCAACACAGCAACGAAATCATACTGGAGAAATAGTAACGGTCAGCAACAATGACAATCCAACACATCAGCTAAATCATACTGTAGAAATAGTAAAGGTTACAAAAATATCACGGGCAAACAGCGGTGATATCTCTCAACAAAGCCTTACTGTAGAATTAGTAACGGTAAACAAAATAGTAATGGTCCACCAAGTTCAGAATAGTAATGGCCAATAAAATAGTAACGGTAAACAAAATAGTAATGGTCCACAAAATACAGAATAGTAATGGCCAATAAAATAGTAACGGTAAACAAAATAGTAATGGTCCACAAAATACAGAATAGTAATGGCCAATAAAATAGTAACGGTAAACAAAATAGTAATGGTCCACACGATACAGAATAGTAATGGCCAATAAAATAGTAACGGTCAACAAAATAGTAATGGTCAATAAAATAGTACTGGTCCACCAAATACAAAATAGTAATGGTCCAAAAAATAGTAATGGTCAACAAAATAGTAATGGTCAACAAAATAGTAATGGTCAACAACCGTGAGCCCCGTTAAACGGCCAAGCTGTTACAATATGGTTACACACGTCACAGTCACAATAATTTGGAGAGCATGAATCTATTTTCATGCCCCTAACACAAGGTTAGACCTATTTACTGGTGCCACCTAGTAGAAAAATAGTTATCAACTAGTTACAGATTTGCTATCTTGAGTCAAACAGTTATAGACTTATTTACTGGCGCCACCTTAGCAGAAAAATAGGTATCCACTAGTCCCAGATTTGCTATCTTGACTCCAACAGTTATAGACTTATTTACTGGCGCCACCTTAGCAGAAAAATAGTTATCCACTAGTCCCAGATTTGCTATCTTGAGTCAAACAGTTATAGACTTATTTACTGGCGCCACCTTAGCAGAAAAATAGTTATCCACTAGTCCCAGATTTGCTATCTTGAATCCAACAGTTATAGACTTATTTACTGGCGCCACCTTAGCAGAAAAATAGTTATCCACTAGTCCCAGATTCTTGAATCCGACAGTTACAATATGGTTATACAAGACACATTAATTTGGAGAGCATGGATTTAATTCCATGCCCCTAATTCAAGGTTAGACTTATTTACTGGCGCCACCTTAGCAGAAAAATAGTTATCAACTAGTCCCAGATTTGCTATCTTGAATCCCGAATGGTCAAGCTCAGTTTAATTCCGTCACTCAACGAGGATGCCCGAGTTGCCAACAACTTGCACTCAACTAGCTTCAGACACTGATCCAGACTTGACACTCAACCCTTCTCTGTGGGTTTATCACAACTCTGAACCCTTCTCTCGTGGGTCTATCACAACACTGTACCCTTCTCTCGTGGGTCTATCACAACACTGTACCCTTCTCTCGTGGGCCTCTCTATATACTCTGAACCCCTCTAATGGGTATAAAATAACATTGTCTTAGATATCTTTACACAACTGCCTTATTTTTAACACAAGTAAATTTAACAGAAATTCATACTCACTCTCAGTCACTGATCTTAAATTTGGTTATGTCTATTACAATATGCAGAATTTTGATTTAACAGGCTCTTGCTTACCTTTGTTTAGTCGACTTTTTTTAGATCAGGTTCCTGAGGTGAGATGAATCCCAGCTCCTTTGCAGGTCACCCGTCCCTCTGGATTGTGCCTCCAACTCGCCTCTCCTCTCATCAACCTCTTTTGGACCGAATTTAGGTGTTTATATCAACCATCCTCTGCTACCATGTTTGATTGACGTACTGTTACTAGAGGAGAGAGACCAAGTTGAGACGCTGGACCAGGTGGATATGGTATGATTCAAGGCAGGTTTATTAAAGGTAAAGATATCTGATACAAAGCGTGCACGGATCCTCTCATTTGGCTCAGAAGGAGTCAGCTGAAAAAGGATCCCAAACAGAGTGTGCAAAGGTATTTAAACACAGAATGACGTATGTTGATTCTTGTAGTTCTGTCATCCGACTGGTTGGTGGAAGTTGGGAGGCAGGTCCTGTCCGACCCTTTGCCAGTGCCCCATTGGTGCTTCTTGAAGTTGTCTGATCCTGGCCCCAGCTCAGTTGACTTGAGTGTGGGGTGTGTGTGCGTTGAGATGTCTGTGTGTCTGTGTGTGTCAAGGGGTTGAGAAAAGGGGAACTGGAACTGACTGTGGTCCAAGAAGGGGTTTGTATGTCCAGGGATGTCAGTTGAAATGAGTGTGGGGTGTGTGTGTTCGTGCGCTATACTGTACGTGCGTGTCAATGTGTGTGTCAAGATATGTGTCAAGAGGCCATGAGTTAGGGGGCGATAGGGGGAACTGGGACTAAGCGTTGGTGCTTTAGGCTAGGGAGTTTCCCTGCCTTGGTGGGGATTTATGTGACCATTGTGTTTGGTGCTTTACAGTTGGTTTGTGGTTAGAATGTGCTTTTGACCTGGACAGAATGTGTCTGGGTTAATGCAGAAGTATGTTTGAGTAATAGGCCCCTAAGTCTCAGTCATGGGATGTGTATTAGTTATATGGTTCCAGGCCACTCTGCTAGGCTATGAGTAAATAATATATGTTCTAATATACTACAGTTTGTAAATTAAGGACCATGACAAGAACCTGCCGATGAAAAGCAGAACGTTTCACTGGACGTTGTCCTCGCTCTTGCAAGCTAGCATCTTCGACTACTCACGTCACTTGACTTGTGTAGAATGTTCCATTTTCGTCGCGGAAATTTGCAGAGTTACTCCCTTCTTTTCTCTTTGTCATAGCGACGACCAATCTGACACCATGTTATGTTTGTTCCTTATATAATGACAAACTGGAGCGTAGGTTTAACTACTTTTAATGAACATATACTTCAGCTAGAAAACTTCATGTTTAGCCATGCCAGGCATTCCTTAACCATCCGCATAGCCTGCTGGGTAACGTAGTCTAAATGTTTTTAACTCATAACAACACATTTAGTCCTACCTCATGCCAACAACCTGAAAGGATGGGACACCACCACTTAACCCACCCTGTAACTCTTCTGATGTCAAGTCTCACACACCCAAATACCTCTCTGCAGCTGCCAACACAATCTCAATTTTGTACAACGTACATTCTATTCCTGCAGTACAGTTGATAACCATTTCTATAAATGCAAAATATCCAATCTTACTGAAACATAGGCCAACAAGTGATATATCTCTCTGTACTGGTACAGATCTAGTACTCACACCACTCCTCCCAGGATCACTCCCCATTGACCCATCTTCCTCTACTTTCTTCACTGCTTCAGCATATGACAACTTCTGCACTATTCTAACCCTGGAAACCTCAACTTGCCTCTCTTACACGGGACATTTCTGATTCCCAGCCCTATGGGCACCCCTACAATTAACACATACCACTACTTTCCCCAATGCTACACATTCCTTTGTTTGTCTCATGCCCTTCTGCACACGTCTCACACCTAGGAACCTCCCTCCTGCCACATGCCCATAAGCTTGACACCTGTAACAAAGTAATGTATTCGGCACAAAAGCTCATACAGAATAAATTATATTCTAACATCACTTTGTTGGGGAAAGACTCAACATCAACTCAAAAGAACAATGACTCTTCTGTTTCACCACTCACGCCACCCTGTCTGCGATGTACCACACGACGAGCATCACAAACACTGGGAATCTTCCCCTCCAGTTAGTCAACTTTTACATTTACTGCTACCCCAGTAATCATTACTTTATATGGTGCCCTTTTCTTGAGAGCAAAACAATTCACATTTCTTGCCCACATTCCTTTTCGTTTTAGCCAATCTCCTGAGCTGAGTTCGAATACTCATACTAACCCTTCTATTTGTGACGTAAATTAAGTATGTAGTGTATATAATCATTAAAAACCTCTACGGGATCTGTGTCCCTAAACCGGGACAGTTGTTGCTAACGTGCACTAATGTGACTAGAATGAAATTGTATACAACAGCCAACTTTCCGGGACACAAACATGTCTTATATGGGCAGAAAGCTTAAATTCACATTAATCTAACTGCAGTGTCCAAATAACAGTTATTACAGTGAAAATATACCATACTATTGTTTGAGGAGTGCACAACAACAACTTTTATCACTGCAACCGGTTTGATACTTTCACCTCAGAAGATAAATAATGTACTTACATTCAGTAGTCTTGCTCTGATTTGTCATCCTGAGGGTCCCAGAGATAAAATGTAGCATAGTTTTGTTTGACAAAATCAATGTTTATGTTCAAATGTAGGACCTGGTGTCTACAGTTTGACCCAACTGCTGTCTCTGGCTCCACAGCCAACCCGTCCCCGGGCCATCTAGATGTGTGAAAGTTGGTGAATAAACTAATGATTCATCATGTATGACATTCCTAGAGTGTAAACTACATTTTTTTTGTATGTTCTCTATAGTTATGTACCTGAATGTATCAATTGACCAATTTGGCACATTTTGAGCAAGCTCCTGGCAGACTTAATACAAAATATTGTGCAGTAATGTAATTATTCACTGGATCAGTCTGAGACTTTGCACACGCACTGCGGCCATTGTTAACATTTTATGATCCTTTTAGTATGTAGTATGTTAGTATAGTTATTCGAAAACCGCTCTGGTCTGGAGAACAGGGAAGTGGTAAAGCCTAAAATATGCAAAGGCAGATAAAATACCGACATTACTGTAATGAGCTACCTGGGAGTGGATATGGCTGAGACATGAATATGTTTCAGCCAATGTGTAGACATTCACTTTTACAATTTTTTTTATAAGTCGGTGTCTGACTGTCTTCAGCCAGGTGAGGAAGTTTGGGAAATGGCACGCTATAATCACAATGGACGTGGTCATCTCTGGGCTCATCATACACATCATCGATTTGAATCTATCTGACTTGGATCATAATTGTGTCAATATGATGAGTTTATGACTGGCCTTGATGACTCAGACACAAAGGAAGTGATGTGTCTCTTTATTCTCGTTTCCATTTACTTTAAGATGTGGTTAGGGTGTTACGCTATTTACAATGGGTAAGTTGAAATATTTGTGGGTATGAAAAGCGGACGGTGTCTTATTTAACACTATGTTTTACTCACACCCACCTTTGTGCATTAAAAGCACAGGGATATAGTGTGGACACAATTGGTTTGCTGTATCTAAGTCTGGTAGCAGTAAATTCTAATGTAGGCTAAATATAGTCAATCCTCTACTTAGGAATGGACATCTCATTGACAGCCTAAAATAAGTATCAGTTTGATGGCTTACTTCCTCATTCACCCTCAGAATGAGGGAGAATGAGTGCATTTACCCTGCCCCCTGTCACTCTGAAGTAACCCAGTGTGTGGCCACGTAAAAACCCTGTTGTGCAAGTTTCCACACTGTCACTGTAATCATCCTGCAATTAAGCAATCATGATATACTGTGTTTTCCCTTTGAACCTCTGCAATTTACTGTAAACCAAAACTACAGCATCAACATACACCGAGTGTACAAATGTTAGGAACACATTCCTAATATTGGTTTGCGCCCTCTTTTGCCCTCAGAACAGCCTCAATTTGTCAGGCATGGACTACAAGGTGTCAAAGGTGTTCCAGAGGAATCCTGGCCCATGTCGACTCCAATGCTTCGCTTCCCACAGTTGTGTCAAGTCGGCTGGATGTCCTTTGGGTGGTGGGCCATTATTGATACACACAGGAAAGTGTTGAGTGTGAAAAACCCAGCAGCGTAGCATTACTCGACACACTCAAACCGGTGCGCCTGGCACCTACTACCATACTCTGTTCAAAGGCACTTCAATCGTTTGTCTTGCCCGTTCACAATCCATGTCTCAAGGCTTAAAAATGATTATTTTAACGTGTCTCCCCCGCTACATCTGCACTGATTGAAGTGGATTTAACAGGTGACATCAATAAGGGATCATAGCTTTCACCTGGATTCAACTGGTCAGTCTGTCATTGTAGTTGTATACAGTGCAAATATTTTACTTATGGATTATATAGACATCAATTATTACATATATTTGTAGTTACACATTCAAACTAAGGTCCTGGTGTTCTTTTCTTGTACAGTAAACTTTTATTGAAGCAATACACATTTACATTCATACTAATATACAAATACAATACGTTTTCAAAAGTTGCAAAATATATACACAATGATGTGAGCCACACAACCAGTCATGTTTTCTCAAAAAATAAATATCTGTACGAGTGAAAAAATAAAGTGCAAAAAACAGTCTAACTATGATCTGAATGTACAGTGTGTCGGTCACAGAATAGAGCAAGTTGCCAACTTAAACCAAATGTCATAGGCCATCATCTGAAAGACACTCCGCAGACATTCTACAGAGCGACACTTCTATGAGTCCCTTTCTGAGTAAAGTAGATGGGGAAAAATCACTGAAACAGTACATAGTTTTAGAGACGTTGGAAATTACAAATCACCTACCGATTATCCACAATCTTAATTGGAATGTCTCCCGTACAGCACATTTCAGGTTCATCTAACTTCTTCTAACATCCGTATGACTGATGTATGGGCTGCCATTCTCTTTAAAACTATGTATGAAAGTTTGTTACATATGGGATTTGACAACATGATGAATGGGTAAACGATTAGGCTCAAAAGTTTGAAATGACTGATATCTATTAAATAATAAACGTACACAGAATAAAACAACCATTTTAAGGGTCGGCCTGGGACTTAAAGCTGGAATCCATAGCGATGAAACTGCAACATCCGTTTGCAATATTACAACAACAAAGACGTTTCTTCAAACAACGAACACCCGTTTTCTTTTTGGCCTCTGACATCATCGCACATGTGATAGATCAGCAGAGTACTATATTATTATTTTACCACGATGCAGGATGCATCTCTGCCCCATTAAAAATGTTTTTTTAACAAATGCGCCTGGGGCGATCAGTGGCGCTGTTTCACCTTATGCAGATTTTAGCTTTAAGCTTTCATTTTGACAGTAGTTTTTTACAGTCACTCCGATATGTGTATGGAAATGGCTTGTGCAGTACAATATTCTGAATCTCAACCCCCAGAGTTGGAATGTTCTGAGTGACAGTGTTTGGTACATTGCTCCTCCTTTTACCCTACAAAAATATGGTATCCCATGTACCCCAGCTCAGCTCTACTCCTGTAGCATGTGTTGCCTGGTGGAAGATGCTGTGCTACTGCTGCCATCCAAACTAGACCCCGATTGTTTCCGCATCCGATCAAGAATGTAGAATCGAAGCATCAGGAAGAAACCTATGGGACAGACCACAGAATGTTTCAGATTAGTTCTGTGATGGGCCAATAACACCTTACAGAAGCAAGAGTCTATGCTCCAGAATTAGATTCCAGATTCTGATATCAAAACAGCCTATAACCAACATCATTCTAAGCTATTTGTAACAGCTAAACCCGTATTGAATGTCACTTATTTCAACAGTTGAGAAACAAATGACATGGAAACAAATCCATATAGGTGTCTTTAAAATGGTCACACCATAAAGTACAGCTTTATGGTGAACTTCTAGCAGACTGGTTGCAGGGAGGTTTTCTCCTGATATGCTGCTGAAACAACACTTTTACAGGGCATTGTTTCAAAGCAACACAATGGACGGTGGGCTCTGACAGCCTCCTTTGGTCATGTGACCATATGAACCTTTTGTTAGACTCAACAGAGGTGGACCTACCCTGTAGGGAGTTGAGGATGCAGAAAAGGAAGAGGATGAACTCAGAGAGCTGTCCAAAGTCCAGGAATTCCAGGCCCCATGAGGTCCCAAATAGGCAGCTGAGACCCCAGATACTGATGAACGCCACCTTGTTCTTCCTCCACTCGTCTCGGTTCTGGATCTTTCTCTGGACCAGGAAGAGCATGATCAGACCAGAGAGGACCACTACAGCCAGGAAGGTCAGGTTGATGAAGTAATGGGCTAGTAGGCCCACAGAGTCTGGAGAGACATCCATCCAGCACCTAGAAGACCATGGTGAAAAAGTATGAATCACTGGGCTGACTTACTCACCACTTCAGTCAAATGTCCAAACTTGAACTACTGTTCATCTTTCAGGTGCAGTAGATCCAAAGTGCACTCACATCAAGTAGGAGTTGTCGACATCATCACTGGACACAACCTCTATCACACCGTAGACTTTTCCAATGGCAAGCAGTACAATGACCGGAACAGCTGGGACACCTGGACAGAGGATGAAAATGATGGTACAGTAAAAGTCAACGGCTTAAAGTTGTACTCAAGTCAATTGTATTCATCTACCAACAATGAGCAGTGGAATATAAACCAATTATTTGCGTATGTTTCCACTCACCAAAGCCAACCAGGTGCCAGACGTAAGTACTGGGGGAGGGGCTGAACACTACATAGACCAACCAAAAGGTGTGTAACCCTTCAATAGACATCCAGGAGAAGGAACTGAGCAGAGCATAGTGGAGAGCCGCCCCAAAAACACAGCATGCCTTGTTCCCTCCCACGTTGGCCACAATCCCTGTCAGGAAGAAGAGGAAGCTAAGAAGGAACAGTGCCATGGCCAGACCTCGATGGACCGCTGTGGACGGGTTCATCTCTCTCCTGCCACAGTGCAAAAAGAGGAGAGAAAGTTAGGGAGAGAGAGGGAGGGTTGGAGGGGGGATGGAGGGAGATAAATAAATAGACAAAGATAACTGTTATGAAACGAATATCACTCATATCTTGTTTTTTTTAAGACATTTAGGAATTTCCCATGATCTCTGAGATATTTGCACAACATCATTAGGAAGTATTGTCACATGTTGAGGCCTGGTAGGAGATATTATGGGTAGGACGGGCTGCAGGGAGACAGATCCTTGCGCGTGAGGAGAAGTACCTCTGTTTGTTAAGGAAGATCATGAGGACAACACAGCTCAACGTAGAAGCGGCACAGCCCATTGATGTAATGACCGTTAGAGCCTTCAGATGGCGCACTGGTCGTGGTTCTAATTGCTGAGGTGAGTAGAAGACAAAACCAATTTTAGGCCTACTATTACAAATCTACTTGATTAGTTGTTATTGATTTATTCAAATGATTGCCCATGGAAATATTCCATGATAGAGGTTATAGCTCACCACTAGGATGGCGAAGTATGTGAGATGATTACAGCGGCATTCTGTGTCCTCTGCACCTTTTTGTATGGTCTCACAACCTTCCTTTTTCCATGTGACCTCTGCTGGATCTGCAACAATTAAACCAATACCAATAGCCTTAGCAAGACCTGGAAATGCTAACCCTGCATAATTAAGAATTAAGGCCCGAGGTGGTGTGGTATATAGCCAATCTACCACAGCTTAGGGCACGACGCAACGAGAAGTGCCTGGATACAGTCCTTAGCCATGCTATATTGATCATACACCACAAACCCCAGAGGTACCTTACTGCTATTATAAACTGGTTACCAACATAATTAGAACAGTAAACAAGTAATTTCGCATCATACCTGTGGTATATTGCCTGATATACCACGGCTTTCAGCCAATCAGCATCCAGGAGTCAAACTACCTGGTTTATAATTTCTCATTTACCACGGCTTTCAGCCAATCAGCATTCAGGGCTCGAAAGACCTGGTTTCTAAAAATTAATAAACATCCTCTATATTCAATACAAAAAATAATAATACAAATAAGTACGCTATTATTGCAACAAAGATTAAACATGTTTCTTTACAAACCTTTCTTTGTGTCCCAAGAAACACATTTTCTTGAGTGACTTGTCTGAAAAAGAAAAGTCACAAAAGGGAGGTGAGAGGCAAGTAGGGACTAACATATTTAATTCACCACTAGATGGTGACCTGGATACTGAACAACAACACATACCAAATATTGTATATCTGTCTGGCATGCAAGATGAGCTGCAATCATATTTTACAAGTGTTACTGTTGACCGACTCACATACTGAACAGAAAGGATCAAGTGTACAATGACCTGAATAAAACATTTTCAATTGAACTGATGCACCAGTATCATTCAAAATATCTAAAAGTGATAACACTAAGGGCCATGCTGAGATAAAGTCCAGAAACACTAAACACTACAACCATACAACAGAAAGTTAACTTTACTCTAACTGTACAACTGTTTAAGAATACACATCTACTGTACTCAGAGGCAACACCCCTGTGATGTACAGTATTGAATAAAAAGCTACTTGCTACAGTACAATTGCTAGAGTGACTCATTCTGAGATGAGACTTTTTTTTTCTACAAATCTTCCACTTTTGTTTCCTTTCGCTTCTGAAAGGGGTTTGTGCTCGGAGAGTTTGAGACAGTAAAATACATCAAGGGGGGAAAAAACGGCGGCACTTCAAGTCTAAGACACACACATGCAGTCAGGCACGCACACACTTACTGGTATGACAGAATGATGGAAACCAATCCTGATTGGCTCTGTAAGGTTGGTGATGATCTCGTTCTCCACGGTGATTCCCACCACATCTTCTAGAATCCTGACGACATTGTGGTTTGCCTTAGGATGCCACTGTGAACACACAACAACCAGAATCACAACTACACTTCATAGTCTATGGACAACGATTAAACCCAGTCTCGGACTACGACTGTTTTGGTGCTTTAGTGTAAACTGTCATGTACAGCTTACATAGACTAGGGTAGCAGCCAAGTGGAAAACCCCATTGGCTCTTACCTGGAAAAAGGTACTGTTTTTGAAGTAGGTGCAGACAACCTTGACCTTTTTCTTTTCTGGAGGTTTCAGACAAGAAGGCAGGTGAACTGATGGAATCATTTGAGGAGGAACTCCTCGAGGTGCCTGCACAATACCAACACAAGTTATTTATACAAATCGTATAACGTGTGTGTGTGTGTGTGTGTGTGTGTGTGTGTGTGTGTGTGTGGTCTTACAGGCAGAGTGATGTTGTAGCCCTGAAAGCCTTCCTTCATCTCCACCACAGTGCTCATGGCACAGGGCAGCACCACGTTCCCCAGCACCTTGGACCTCATCACTGTCTCCTCTATCCTACAGACCAATACAGACATAGATTGGGTTAAAAAATACTATCTCATACAGGTTGTTTCTATGCATTACATATAGACATTACTTTTGGGCATGTGATGGTGATATAGAAACTGCTGTACAATAGATGGAAGTTTTGTGTACAAACCAGACCCCACCCATTATTCACACTGAGCTCAATTTTTTGGGGTCTGTGGCCTAAGCTCTGCGGCTCACTCATAATAGATTGCGTCATACTTCACTACTGCCCTAAACATGTTTACAACAACATCTTGTCATGCTGGTTAGTCAACTCAAGAGGATATGCATAGCCATAGAGGATAAAGGAGTTTGAGAGATGACATGGAGGGGTGTAATTCAAAACAAAGAGGTACAACTTACATGTTCACTTTATCACCAGATCCCTTACTCGCCTCATCACAAAACTCGTTTTCTGAAAGGCAAAGAATCCATTCAGAAGCAGTCTAGTATTTATATTGTCAAGACTGTATAACACACCCAACATGTAGTTAGATTAACAATAACTTATTAAAGTTGATTTCCTCATCAGACAATATAACTGACAAGATAACTCAACGGCTTGCTTACTGCAGTTGATCATTCCGCCAAAAAACCCATAGGCTGGGTGTATTTGGTAACTTATGATATCATCCTGTTGTGTCGCGTTGAGTATCCCGTACATTGAAATCCCGTATTTTTTGCCTTGGGACAGGTCAGTGCAGCAGTTCCCCTGTAGACCAGATGACCAGCACAGAGTGTGGTTCTTTCCATTCACCTCTACCCAGAGGTGGTCCAGAAGTGGCTCCCAGTACATACAGAAGGGTCTCTCTCTTGCCTCTGGGCTCGGGCCCAGCTCGATGACAGAGGAGTTCTGACATTGGGCCGTTATCTGACCATGGATGGACAGGGAGCTCTCATTGGCTGAGATGGTGATGTTGCCACAGCCCCTTTTAAAATCGTGAGCCAGAGTTAATTTCCCGTTGCCATGGCGCCAGGTTCCACACATTTTGAAGTTCCTGTCGTTTTCCCCTGATCCTGTTTGGACAGTTTCTGAGAATTATTTATGTTTTACTTTTGGAATTTTAAAGAAACAGAATCCCTCTCAATTTATACAGTGTTTTGCTTTATTTGTAGACCATTGCAAATAAAATGTTCTCTTACCTGATGCAAAAAGGGTAAAGAGAAAGATCATCCACAGGGTCCCTCCAAACCCCTGGTTGGGCCCCATTGTTACTGTATGGTTTCACCTTTGACCTCTATAAAATGGCAAGAAGAACAACACAGTTGTAAAACATGAGTACAACTCAACTTTAATTAGTGTTCCAGACACTTCTCTCTGTGAAAAGCAGGATAGATCTGTCCAAGGGTGACTGCAGTCACTCTTTCAAACACATATCTGTACCATTCCTTCCAGGGGCAATTATCTCATTATTTATCATGTATTCTCTAAACAACACATCTCCTAGACATCATTCCTCTTCTTAGATACACTTATTCTTATCTTTTTAATATAATGAACTATTTCCTTATCAATAAAAACATTTGTTCACTCCTAAAAATACATTCGGGAATTGGCAAACACTGTACACTTAGAAAGAATTAGATATATTCTGAACAATAAATTATCAACATTTGATCAAATCTGGCAGCCTTTCCTCTCCTACTTGGACGAGTCGGCGCTGTGAATTTGTACTTATTAACGCACTCTCAATTGTAATATTTTAATCTACCTTTGGGCAGCGTGTGCTGGCCCTACCACCCGAGCAGTTAGGAGGGGGGATAGGGGATGGGGGGGGGGGTAGGGGGGACATCTTCCCTCTTTCTTTCTACGTGTCCTTGTTTTGTATGTCGTGTTTTGTATTATTTGTTCTGCACCCAGAACTCGGGGTCTTGTTGTTCGTGTCTGCTCCTTTATGTTTAGATAAGAATTGTATACCTGTCATGTATACCTATACACCATTCTTGTGTGTGTGTAAATGTTTAATAAAAATATTTGAAACAAAATACATTCGGTGTCCTTTCTTGAGTTCTTATCAATGAGAACACTGTTTTACTTCCATCAGTCCCGTAGACACCATTCAGTGTGTCTTGTTTTCACTGTCTTCGATGACAAGTGTGTGTTCTGAGGGCTCACAGATGCAGACTTACCAATGAATGCTAATTCACTGTATTCACACTAATTCCCTGTCTGAGAACCAAAATATATCACATTAGCTATTCTGCAGAAGACGTGTACAACCCATGTGGCTGCTGCCATGGTGATCGAAGCATCTTCCCACAGACACACGCCACAGTCTTTCATTTCAATTCCAACTGAGCTGTAGTGGCAGACGTGTGACCTACCTGTGTACAATTTTAAGTGTTAGTGAAGCTTCTTTAAAAAAAGGGTTTCAAAAGGGTTCTTCAGCTGTCCCTAAAGGATAACTCTTTTTGGTTCCAGGTAGAACCCTTTTGGGTTCCATGTAGAACCCTCTGTATAAAATGTTCTACCTGCAACCAAAAAGGGTTCTTCAAAGCGTTCTCCTATGGGGACAGCCAAAGAACCCTTTAAGGTTCTAGAGAGCACCCTTTTTTTCTAAGAGTGTATAGAAATATCCCACTGGAAGAAGTGAAGCTACACTAAAGCTACCCTGAAGAAAATGATAGTTTACTTATTTAAAGTTACTTGGGAAAAGTAGTTCACTACATCCAAACTACTTTGTGAAAAATTATTATATGTAAATCTGAAATGTCATAGACTACAAATTGCAAGAACAGATCACTTGGGTAAAATGTAACAGAATGTTTAATTTGGCCTAATAAACACATGTTTTATGTAAGAATTATGCAGGTCTGATGGTGAAACATAAAGGAAATTCTTGCCTACTTCACCCATATTTTATTTTATGCTAAAAAAGTAGTGTGTATTTCCAGTCGGTAACTACACATGGAAGCTAGTTAAGAGAGGATTCCGCTACATTGGTAGATCTATCTCTTTTCAACATCAGATTACAATTTTTCTGTTCACACTAGCCTCATATGTGGTTACTGCTTCCTGTGTGAGTGCAGCTATTATAGCATACCGTAGATACCATAGTGTATAGACAAACAAAATAAGGAAAACCAATTCAAACTATACAGGAGCTTCTCATCTAAACCATATTGTGCATAGTGTTGCACACTTGATTAATGCAATGATATTATTCACAAATATTTGTGTGGATATTTTTAAAGCCTTTACTTTACAAATTGGCTAACAGAAAAAAATGCTGTCTACTGGTATTAAGTTAAGGTAATTCTTGCAGGGACATTATCTTTATGCTGTATGACTCAGAGGGGGGGTATGTGGTGTAGATGTCTCCCACAGGATCTCAGTGTGGAAGACATCTCTTGAAGACAGATTTGAATCTAGATCTGTCTAGAGATATGTCTAAATATACAAAAGTATATTTCCTGGGACTAGTTTGCGTCGTCAAAGCAGTGTAGTGTAAAGAGGACTAAGATTGAGGGGACTGGACGGAATTTTGGCTAGCTAACGTTAACAATGCTAGCTATTTTTGATCAACTTTGCTAGCTGTACAACATACATCAGAAACCTGTCACCCGCAAATGCTACACACCAACAAGCACTGAGCTAAATGTTGACACAGAAAGGTTTCCTACGGATGTTCTCATGGACGCCAAAATGTATTTCTTATGTCATGAGCGTGAGCACCAACACGAGTGAGACATCAATCGATCCCACAATTGGCCTCCTGTAAAAACAGCATCAGTGAATGACGTGTTCTATATGTCTTGATTGTGGTCTCTGTATTTCCCCTATGTGGTGAGAGAGTCGCAACAAAAGTGTATTTTTAATAAGGCGTGTCTTCCCCGACTTCCCCGTTTCAGGTGTTGAGGAACTTCTCCATTTCCACACACTTTTCTCCTCTGAGTGGAGTTTATAACCAAGTCTTTACCTATCTTGCCTCCCTATACAATAGTTGTCCTATGCTCAGAACATATCTCACACATAATCTAACACAATGGGGTCCGGTCACACAAGTCTGCAATACTACTCTTCTCCATTTCCAACCACTCGTTCTTCCTCTCTGAGCGTGGCCCTCTTGGCAAACAGATCATACTACTGATAAGCTATACTACAGTTTTGTACTTTTCAAGTAGTGCATTGTGTAATTCCAGTTAGGAATTCGTTGGACTATACTTATAAGAAATGCACAGTCCCCCCCCCCCCCCCCCCCACCGCATAATCAGACTTCACATAATCAACAAGTGCACACAAGGTGCTCAGTTCTCGTCTGTTTGAGAAGGGCGAACCCGACCTCCACCCAGTCTCTGCTCCCACCCCCTCTCCATTGTTCAAGCCGAGGGCTTCAACGCAGTGAAAGAATGTCCCTTTTCACTTCTCAACTTTGTGTGTGCGTGTTTGTGTGTGCGTGTTGACACAGTTCATACAGTTATAAATGCTCAAGGCCAAAGCATGTTGTATAGTAGCTAGCCACATAAGGCATGAGCTTGGTGACAAGAATTACACATACCATTGTGTAAGAAACTCAAATTTCCATTTTGATCATTCTGATGAGACGGGTAAATTCGCACACGCATTTTGTCACACTACCTGATTATAGCTATGCAGCGACGCTCCCCATCCAACCTGGCAGAGCTTGAGAGGATCTGCAGAGAAGAATGGGTGAAACCCCACAGATAAAGGTGTGCCGAGCTTGTAGCGTCATACCCAAGAATACTCTAGGCTGTAATCGCTGCCAAAGGTGCTTCAACAAAGTACTGAGTAAGTGGTCTGAATACTTATGTAAATATAATATTTCCTGTTTTTATTTTTAATACATTTGCAAAAATTTAGAAAAACCTGTTTTTGCTTTATCATTATGGGGTATTATTTTTTCATATTTTCTAAATTGTTTAGTATTCACTATAATAGTGAAGACATAAGCTTCATAAGGTAGTCATTTCAATTAAGTAAATTTGTGGAATTTCTTTCCTTTTTAATGCGTTTGAGCCAATTGTGACAAGGAAGGGGTGGTACACAGAAGATAGCCCTATTTGGTAAAATACCAAGTCCATATTATGGCAAGAACAGCTCAAATAACCAAAGAGAAATTACAATCCATCATTACTTTAAGACATGAATCAAGACATAAGACATGAGACATGAGTCAATCCGGAAAATGTCAAGAACTTTGAAAGTTTCTTCAAGCGCAGTCGCAAAAACCATTAAGCACTATGATGAAACTGGCGGCTTGAGGACCGCCACATGAAAGGAAGACACAGAGTTACCTCTGCTGCAAAGGATAAGTTAATTAGGGTTAACTGCACCTCAGATTGCAGCCCAAATAAATGCTTCACAGAGTTCAAGCAACATCAACTGTTCAGAGGAGACTGCGCGAATCAGGCCTTCATGGTCAAATTTCTGCAAAGAAACCACTACTAAAGGACAGCAACAAGAAGAAGAGACTTGCTTTGGCCAAGAAAACCGAGCAATGTACATTAGACCGGTCCAAATTTGAGATTTTTGGTTTCAACCACCGTGTCTTTGTGAGACACAGAGTAGGTGAATGGATAATCTCCACATGTGTAGTTCCCACCGTGAAGCATGGAGGAGGAGGTATGATGGTGCTTTGCTGGTGACACTGTCTGTGATTTATATAGAATTCAAGCCACACTTAAACAGCATGGGTACCATAGCATTCTGCAGCGATACACCATCCCATCTGGTTTGTGCTTAGCGGGACTATCATTTGTTTTTCTACAGGACAATGACCCAATACCTCCAGGCTTTGTAATGGCTATTTGACCAAGAAGGAGAGCGATGGTGTGCTGCATCAGATGACCTGGCCTCCACAAGCAACCAACCTCAACCCAATTGAGATGGTTTGGGATGAGTTGGACCGGAGAGGGAAGGAAAAGCAGGCAACAAGTGCTCAGTATATGTGGGAACTCCTTCAAGACTGTTGGAAAAGTATTCCAGGTGAAGCTGGTTGAGAGAATTGCAAGAGTGTGCAAAGCTGTCATCAAGGCAAAAGAATCTAAAATATATTTTGATTTGTTTAACACTTTTTTGTTTACTACATGATTCCACATGTGTTATTTCATAGTTTTGATGTCTTCACAATTATTCTACAATGTAGAAAATAGTAAATTAAAGAAAAACCCTTGAATGAGTAGGTGTGTCCAAACTTTTGACTGGTAATGTATATTAAGGGGAAAGGGGGAGACCTAGTCAGTTGTACAACTGAATGCCTTCAACTGAAATGTGTCTTCCCGCATTTAACCCAACCCCTCTGAATAAGAGAGGTGCATATTAACCAATTTTAGAATAAGGCTGTAACGTAACAAAATGTGGAAAAAGTCAAGGGGTCTGTATACTTTCCGAATTAACTATATATATTTTCCCTGATGTTTCTTATATCTCTCAGATATAGGAGAGACACTTCAGAACAAACTTCCTTTAGATTTTTTGGGGGGGACTATCTGTTGTTCCATGCAGTGAATCTGTTACTCAATGCATTTGTATGGGCTAATGGCAGTAAGGCCAAATTTAATTTTTCATCAAATAATTTTTAACATATTTTTTTATACTTAAAATTCTAATTCAAATAGCTAAATGATCATTGGTATGACCTTCTTAAAACAATTCCATATAGCTTATTATTTTGTCAACCTGTCAAGGAAGTGGGCAAACATTAAACTGCACAAAAACCATCATCCAAGCATTGTTGAAAATACTAGCAGCACCTCATCCTTTGATTCTGCATTTCATAATAGTAATAAGTAATACCATTACAATTACGCCTACTAAAAGTAAGAACAGATACAATTCGGAAGAAATTTAGCCAAAATCAACTGTCACATACTTCAGAGCAATTTATTTTTGTCTACTGTATCGGTCAATCTGACAAAGAACTGAATATGTTACCTTGACTTGATAACTATCAACAACACAAATGTAAGAACTGGTTTGTAACGGGTTGTAGCCTAATTTAGCACAATGTGAAGCAGGCCAAATCTGAGGTTCACTATTAGACCTTTAAAACATAGAAACACCTGCCTCTGCTTTGTCAATACATCCATTGTCTCCACACTGAATGCATTAACCGGTAGGCTACACACACACGTTATGGTGAAATTAGGAAAGAAATAGAATATCACAGATTAGTGCAGTAAAAAAAAGTTGTTTTTACCGTTACACAGTCGGGAAACCGTTTGCTCCTCTGCTAAAAGTGTTGGTTATGGTTTTCCGTCGATGTCTCCCTATGAACGGTGCTCTTCACAACTGCCCACGCGGACTATAGGCTTCGCTATACGATAGTGACAGAAACAGAAACGGTCTGTGTGAAGTGGAAGGCGAAAAGAAACCGGATTCTTCCCAGAAACTCAGACAGCCACCGCAGCGTGTGAAAAGGAGCTCAGACATACATGACTGGAAGTTTATCTTTCAAAGACTCGGCTATTTTTAAATGTCATTTTGGCAACTACCAGACACTTCAGCACATCTGACACTGCACCGGCACCCGGGCTACACAGTACAGCCACATAGAAAAGGTTCCAGTGTTGTTTGAGCTGCCTAACCCTGTATATAACCCTTAGAGAATAGCTGTCAGCACTGACAAGGTGTGAGCGCCAGACTGCCTGTGGGTGTTTGGTAAGAGGGGCAACTGTTGTGAGTTTTTTCTCTAGAAGAAGAATAGAAAATAGGCTATTCACTATACAATCTATTTTAGGCTATAACGTGTTCCTAGCTCTGGCTTACTGTACGTTTTCTTAGAGAACTTCATTATCTAGATGTAAAATGTACTTCTTTCTTTTGTTATGCTCTGTTATTTCCCCAAGGTTATCAGCAGTAGGCTAGCCAACTGTGATATTGTGCCAAGTTAATGTTTAACCATGGGTAACAATTACCTGTAGACACTTTGACATTTGGCATTTTGGCAAGTCACATTTCTCAATGAAAAACCTTTTCACAGGACGGAGAGAGAGGGAGAATGATGTAGAGTCTTCAGCTGTCCGTACAAGAGGATGTGCGCATGGGAAGACAAAAAGCCAACAAAGGGATACTTGTCTGATATGTGGAGTGGAAGAATTTGACCGTTTTATTTTATGGCTGTTGCCCTCAACGAGATACGGATAAGTCCCATTTCGCTGGTGATGAAAGGGGCCTGCTGATTCTCTGTGGCTTGTTTTTTTTTGTGGTTGGTTTCGGGAATAGGACAATACAGAATACATATAGGCATAGGGGGCTACAGTTGAGGGTCACAACTGGCCGCCCGTCCAGCACTGCATGCACCCCGACACCCCAATAACTGTCCGGCCTACCCCAGGAGTTAAAAAAACGGAAGCAGAAATGTCCATGAGAGACAAAGAGGAAGTTTAAACAGACAGTGGTTATGATGGTTGATGATGAGTTTTTTTCACTATTAACTCCGCCAGTCAGTTAAGTAACAACTTCACAATGGTTCCTCGGCGCTCACACACAACAACTTCACAATGGTTCCTCGGCGCTCACACACAACAACTTCACAATTGTTCCTCAGCGCTCACACACAAATGCCTATCATCTGTTATAGAAGGTCTGTCATTTGTTAAAGAGTTGTATGTCAGGACCCGGTTACGAACCCGGGTCTCCGGAGTGAGAAACAGTCACTTAACCAACTGAGCCACGAATAGTCGGCAGAACCCAGAAGATGAGGCAGACACAGCAGTACTTGAGACGGTGTATTTAATGTAGTAAAAAGTGAAGTCCTTCAGGAACACATGTAACTCCACAACCTCAAAAGGAATTCCACAAGAACAAAGGTAATCCTCCAAGACAAAAAAGGTAAATCCACAAGGTGGTAGGTATAGCACAAAAAGCCTCAAAAGATACTCAAAAATAAACAAACAAGAACAAAAAACAGAATTCCACAAGAGCGTCCACCGGGATCAACAAGAGTTAACAGAATACTAGGGCTGGGTGCTAACATACAAACACAGAGCAAAGGACTGAGGAAAACAAAGGGTTTAAATACAATCAGGGGAAACGAGGCACAGGTGCAAATAATAATGGGGATCAAGGGAAAACAAAAGGTCAAAAGGCACAATGGGGGCATCTAGTGACCAAAAACCGGAACAACCCTGGCCAAATCCTGACAGAATCCCCCCCCCTAGGAACGGCTCCTGGCGTTCCTACCAGCTCTCTCAGGGTGGAGAGCCCTGAACTGACGAATGAGGTCAGGGTCCAGTATGTCTTTGGCAGGAACCCAGGAGCGCTCCTCGGGACCGTAGCCTTCCCAGTCCACCAGATACTGCCAGGACCGCTGCACCCGACGGGAATCCAGTATCCGATGGACGGTATAAGCCGGCTGGCCTCCAATGACACGAGGCGGAGGGGGAGGTCTGTCTGCCGGGACAAGTGGAGAAAAAACAACAGGTTTTAATAAGGAAATGTGGGATTAATCTTAAGGGATCTGGGTAAGTGTAGGCGATAAGAAACTGGGTTAACTCTCCTGGCAACCTTAAAGGGGCCGATGTATTTTTGGGACAGCTTGCGAGACTCCACCCGTAGTGGTAAGTCTCTTGTGGAGAGCCAGACTCTGGCCGGGGCGCAGGGTAGGCCCGGGACGGCGACGTCTGTTGGCTTGTTGTTGGTACCTCTGTGAGGAACGCATAAGATTAAGACGGGTCTTCCTCCACATAAGCCGACAGCGTCTGACGAACTTCAAGGCTGAAGGCACTCTGACTTCTGCCTCCTGGTCCGGGAACAATGGAGGGGGCATAGCCAAACTGACACTCGTGCGGGGACATACCAGTGGAGGAGGAGCGCAAGGTGTTGTGCGCGTATTCGGCCCAAACAATGAAGGACGACCATGTGGACGGGTTGTTACGAGTCATACATCGGAGGGTGGCTTCCAGCTCTTGATTCATCCTCTCTGTTTGGCCGTTGGACTCCGGATGGTACCCTGAAGATAGACTGGCAGAAGCACCCATGAGTTGGCAGAAGGCCTTCCAAAACCTTGAGGCGAACTGGGGACCTCTGTCAGAAACCATATCTTGAGGAATGCCGAAGACTCGGGAACACATGATTAATTACCAACTCAGCCGTCTCCTTGGCAGAAGGTAACTTAGTCAGAGGAACGAACCTGGCCGCCTTTGAAAACCTGTCGATTATGACTAGGATAGTAGTATTGCCATGGGATGGAGGAAGGCCAGTAATAAAGTCCAACGAGATATGGGACCAGGGTCTGTGGGGAATAGGTAAAGGGTGAAGGAGTCCTTGAGGGCGGAGGTGAGAAGATTTGCCCTGGCAGCACACGGGGCAGGCATTGACGAAAGAGGCAACGTCTTCTCTTATGGTAGGCCACCAGAACTTACGCTGGATGAACTCCAAGGTGCGACCTACGCCCGGGTGACAGGTGAGGCGAGAGGAGTGCCCCCACAGAAGGACCTGAGTCCTCACTGCCTTGGGGACAAACAACCGATTGGCAGGACCCCCTTTCGGGTCCGGTTCGATAGCTTGAGCTCGTCTCACGGTATCCTCAACTTGCCACGAAATTGGAGCCACGATCTTAGCAGCAGGAAGGACAGGCATGTCCGTGTCATCTCGAATGGCAGGAGCGTAGACTCGGGACAGGGCATCCGGTTTGAGATTCTTCGACCCGGGCCGATAGGTGAGGATAAACTGGAATCGATTGAAGAAAAGAGACCATCTAGCTAATCTAGAGTTCAACCGCTTCGCCTGCTGGATATACTCCAGATTTTTGTGGTCCGTAAGCACTTGAAACGGGTGAGAAGCCCCCTCGAGCCAGTGTCTCCATTCCTTCAATGCCATCTTAACCGCTAGGAGTTCACGATCCCCCACATCGTAGTTCCTCTCAGCCGGGGTAAGCCGGTGTGAGAAGAAAGCGCACGGATGAAGCTTCTTGTCTTCACCCCTCTGAGACAGGACAGCTCCAACACCAACCTCTGAGGCGTCTACCTCCACCACAAACGGTTCATCCGTAGTCGGTAGTATCAGGATGGGAGCAGAGAGGACGCGCTGCTTGAGTCCTTGGAAGGCCGTCTCAGCTTCTCTTCCCCACGAAAACCTTGCATTGCCACCCTTGGTTAAAGCTGAGAGAGGGGCTGCCACCAAGCTGAAGTTCTTGATGAACTTGCGGTAAAAGTTTGTGAAGCCCAGGAAACGCTGAACTTCCTTAACGGATTTGGGGGTGGGCCAATCCGCTACCGCCCCTACCTTCCTGGGGTCCATTTGGACTCGACCGGGTTCCACTACAAATCCCAGGAATTGTACTCGGGATGAATGGAATTCACATTTTTCCGGCTTAACGTACAGATGGCTGTCTAGGAGGCGTTTGAGTACTTGTCTGACATGCTTTGTGTGTTCTTGAAGAGAGCTCGAAAGATGAGGATGTCATCCAAGTAAACAAACACAAATATGTTAAGCATATCCCTAAGCACATCGTTTATGAGCGCTTGGAACACCGCTGGGGCGTTGGTCAGGCCGAAGGACATCACCAAGTATTCATAGTGACCAGTAGGCGTGTTGAACGCGGTCTTCCACTCGTCACCAGGTCTGATCCGCACAAGATGGTATGCGTTCCGCAGGTCAAGCTTAGTGAAAACAACTGCTTCCTGGAGCAGCTCGAAGGCTGTGGCCATAAGGGGTAGCGGGTAACGGTTACGGACGGTTATGGCATTGAGTCCCCGGTAGTCGATGCAAGGACGTAATCCACCGTCTTTCTTGGCCACAAAGAAAACCCTGCTCCCGCCGGGGAGGTGGATGGACGCATGAGGCCTGCTTCCAGAGCGTCCTTGATGTAGGTATCCATAGCAGCTCGTTCGGGTGGAGATAGGGAAAAGATCCGACCCCTGGGGGCAAGTGCCCGGAAACAGTTCGATGGGGCAATCATAAGGTCTATGGGGTGGTAGCATGGTGGCCCTCTGTTTGCTAAATACCAGTTTGAGGTCATGGTAACACTCGGGAACTCGGGTCAGGTCGATGGATTCTAAAGACTCGGGAGTAGAACTCGGGGAATTCGGGAAAATACATGTAGCTTGGTACGTAGGACCCCACTGCTTGATAGTGCCCACAGACCAGTCGATGTGAGGGTTATGGCTGTGAAGCCAGGGGTATCCAAGGACGAGAGGGAACTCGGAACAGGAGATCAAATGAAAGTTCATCAATTCCTTGTGTTGTGAAACTGAAAGTCGCAAGGATGTAGTGACATGAGTGACAAGTCCAGATCCCAAAGGGCTTTCATCCAATGTAGTAACCCTCATGGGGTCACTTAGAGGTTCAAAGGGAACGCCATTCTCCTTCGCCCAGACACCATCCATGAAGTTACCTGCGGCTCCAGAGTCTACCAAGGCTTGAAGGTGAAGCTTGTGGTTGTCCCAGGAAAGGGTGACTGGAATGAGCAGACGGGAGTTGGCCGGATGGGAGGAGGTTATGTTTCCCGTTACAGTTCCCCCCGGTCTGTACGGGACAGAGCGTTTCCCTGGAGCCCGGGACACGTGGAACGGAAATGGCCCGGTTTGCCGCAATATAGACAGCGTCGCTCCCTCATCCGGCGGTCTCTCTCAGCCTGGGAGATGCGTCCAATCTGCATGGGTTCCGGTGGAGCCAGCGAGGATAAAGGTGGGGACTCGGAGCTGGGACTGATAGGGGCTAGAGGTCTACGGTTGAGTTCTCTCTCTCAGACGCTGGTCAATGCGTGAGGCCAACTTGATCAGGGACTCGAGATTGTCCGGTGGTTCCCGAGTGGCCAGTTCATCTTGGATAGTGTCGGAAAGGCCTTTCAGAAAGCACAGTGAGCGCCTCGTTGTTCCAACCACTCGCTGCTGCCACCGTGCGGAACTGGATGGCATAGTCCGTCACGCTGCGCCGACCTTGGTGGAGAGTCAGGAGCTGTTTGGCTGAGTCAGGACCACTGCTTGGGCCTTGAAACACTCGTTTGAATTCCTCAGCAAAGGCAGAGTAGCTGGCACAGCAGGAACTATGGGCATCCCACACAGCAGTAGCCCAGGCCAGGGCTTTTTCCGACAGCAGGGTGATGATATATGCGATCTTAGACCGGTCGGTGGGGAACGACGAGGGTTGCAGCTCGAAGGAGAGAGAACATTGTGTGAGAAACCCTTTACAAGCACTTGGATCACCTGAGAACCGTTGGGGAGGTGGAAGACGAGGTTCAGCCAGAGGGTTAACTGCCATGGGTACGTGAATCTGAGGTACTGGGACGGGAACTGTTGCCGAGGTAAGTCGATCAGATATCTGCTTTATGGAAGTCAGCATCTCCGACAGAAGATGAGAATGTCTAGCCATTAAGGCCTCTTGCTGAACCAGGGTGGCTTCGTGGCGTTGGACAGTCTCCTGGTGGTGGGACAGCATGGCAACAAGGTCCTGGGAACTGGCTGCCTCTGGGTTCATTTTTGGCTCTGTTTCTGTCAGGACCCGGTTACGAACCCGGGTCTCCGGAGTGAGAAACAGTCACTTAACCAACTGAGCCACGAATAGTCGGCAGAACCCAGAAGATGAGGCAGACACAGCAGTACTTGAGACGGTGTATTTAATGTAGTAAAAAGTGAAGTCCTTCAGGAACACATGTAACTCCACAACCTCAAAAGGAATTCCACAAGAACAAAGGTAATCCTCCAAGACAAAAAAGGTAAATCCACAAGGTGGTAGGTATAGCACAAAAAGCCTCAAAAGATACTCAAAAATAAATAAACAAGAACAAAAAACAGAATTCCACAAGAGCGTCCACCGGGATCAACAAGAGTTAACAGAATACTAGGGCTGGGTGCTAACATACAAACACAGAGCAAAGGACTGAGGAAAACAAAGGGTTTAAATACAATCAGGGGAAACGAGGCACAGGTGCAAATAATAATGGGGATCAAGGGAAAACAAAAGGTCAAAAGGCACAATGGGGGCATCTAGTGACCAAAAACCGGAACAACCCTGGCCAAATCCTGACATTGTAAAACAGTAATGGTCTTTGTGAAATGTTAAAATTGCATGTTGGTGTAGTTTTCACTGGGAGACCAATAGGTAATGATGAGTCAGCTCAGCTACAAGCCGTTATAGGTTTGGCGGCCTCTGTCTGGACTCCAACATCCTGCAATTCTGGTTTTCACCTTCAATCTTTCATTAAAAAAAATATCAAAACACAAATGTGCTTTGCTTTTACCCGCTTGTGAAAATATTGTCTGTCATTTCTAAAAAAAAAAGGTGTAAATAAGATGTGAACTTGGTGTTGAAAGAAGCTACACTTCCTCAAACCTTCCTTTGAACATCATGTCATTTGTAGGAGGTTACATTCAGTCGTTAATGCTCTGAAGCTCAAAGCTTAAAACATCCCGTATCACCTCAGAGAGTATCAGGTAGATTTCCTTCGTACACTTACACACCCACAGCTATGGCTAAAATACAGCAGGTGCCTTATGCTCCGAGATACTTTTGTTACACTCCTCACACCCTTTCTCCCTCCCTCACTCCTGGAATGCCATGGCGCCCCAAGGTAATAACACTGATGCATTGTGCCTAGGGTTGCACGCACACACACACGCACACACAACAATGTGTCTTAGGTCTTACCCTATTAAAGATTCGATGGATGCAAACTAAGACACTTGGACTCCCCTCCTCTGAGACCTCCTCTTGTTATTGTCCAAGTCAATGGTTTCATAGCAATTTGGGTGATTTGGGGCCTCAACCACTAACTCCAGTCATTAGTTATAGCACCTCAAGCCACATCAAAGCCACATTCACAACAAACAAAGATGTAACAGTATTTTGGACCTGTAATACTGAGTTCACTACACTTTGGTATCACATATTTTTGGCATCTCTTGAGTTTGTGTGCCCTCATTGTCCCCACAGCCCCAATTATGACTACATATGTATGTATTGTAGTTGTTATTCCATTGAGACTGGCTGCCTGCCAATGAGGTGCCAGCAGACTTCTTAAAACCACCGCCTGTATCCCTACTCCCACGCCTGTTTTGCCTAACCCCTCCTACCCACAGTGACTGTGGGGGAAATCCAGGTGGTTGCCACAAAGGAGAGATAATATCTGTTTACGTGAGATACTCCACACAGTTACAGGTCATATTGTAGTGTTTCCCAGACTGTAGCCTATGTTCTTCAAAATGTCGTTGAGTGTGTACTGATTATTGGGGGCTGTTTGTACAGTTCCTGGCAGGTGGAGTTAAACAGTCAAATGCTGATAAGAATCTCTTATTTTAGATAGAAGGCAAACACTTCCCCTCTAGTCTACATGATCTGTGTGTCATTTATGATATGTGTCTGGTATGATGTAACGTTTGAATAAAGAAAGACAATCCTAAATTCTGCTCCAACATGTTCCCAAGCATCGGTTTAAGAATTTTCAATGATAGGTAATTTGATGTTTTCATTAGGTAGCTTACATTTTTTATCTTCCATTCTTCCGCCCCTGTTATCTTATTTAAAAAGCAGAATAACAAATGTTCTTCCCCCTTCCCCACCCTCTCCTGTTGAGAATTTCTGTTCTGAGGTGGTAGCTAGCATCTCATTTTCCATGTCTCCCTATCCGTCCTTTCTCCATTCTCTGGATATGCCTTGTCTTTCTCTTACACTCTCTTTCTCTCTCTCTCTCTCTCTCTCTCTCTCTCTCTCTCTCACCCCTCTCCCCCCCCTCCTCTATGTCTTTTTCTCTAGGTTCGTCTGTGTCTGCCCACAGAGGGAAGTAACATTGTAGCTGACTGACTGTCTGGTGTGGTTTGCCCCGTGTTCAGTGGCATCTCTCACAATTACAACCCACTGTAGACAGATGGCAAGGGTTTTGCTTGGGCTGACAAAGACTTCCCCTGCATTATTAAAACGATTTTAACTGAACATAGGGACTCACTAGGACCCTGAACGACCCTGCGATTACATAAGGTTATCATCTGCTGTGTCCTGTCACCAAGGTGACGGGTGGGTGCCCAGGGACTAGCTTGTCATTGTTGCTCCTCCCCCAGGCTCTCTTTCTGCAGTCAGTCAGACACTGAGCTGCCTCATTACAGCCATTACCATATAGATAGAGTTTGTTTAGCCATTGAATGACTGTATCACTTATACTAGAGTACTGTATCATTTAAAAAAAACGAATCTCACAAAATAGTGATATTGATAGGATTTTACTTTGGTCCTTATGATAAAAGAGTAATTTCATCCCAATGCTATGGTTTATGGCTACTGAGTAGTGTGTATGTTTCAGAATCATCGGACCCGGAGGAAGATGTAAGAACGTGAGGAGAACAGCTCTGTTGCTAGTAAGAGAGTAAAGTCTACATGATTACAGAGTAAACATGCAAACGTTTCCATTATATCACTCCATACTTACTCACTCACTCGCCAAACTAATTTCCTCATCTTTCCCAGCTACCTCACTGTGGTGTGCTGTTTAGTTAGGTTATATGAAAAACATTAAATTCTGTGTTTAACTGATCAATTATCTGGCCTTACTTGATAAGGATCCTGACCCCCCTTACAAAAAAACTTGTAAAAAAACATGTGGTTTTCGGACCTGTGTGAAGATTCATACGTACATTTGTTTTTTTCCTCATGTGAAAAATAAATTCCCCACGTGATTTTTTTCCAACACATTTATTTTTCATATGTTAATTTTTGACCAATTCCATCTACATCTGGTGTCCCATCTAGGGACGACCCTGCTTAGCTTCAGCGGCAAACCAGCAGTGGGATGCAGGGGGCTATGTTGCTGGAATTAATATGCCAGAACTTACACCTGGAGAAAAGGCAGTGAATGCAAAGGCCAGGGTAACATAACCAGAGATAGGGTTAATTGCATTTTCATTTTGAAAAATTCACTGAAAACATTTTTTTTTTTCAATTACAATTAATTTGCTCTGGTGTTTAAAAATAATTTCCATGCAATATTTTTTTTGCTATCAATACTTTGGGGTTTATCTTTGAATTTCTTTCAATATCATTCTTTTTGTTTGCAATACTAATAACAATTTTGTTCTCGACTTCTGCTTGATATTAATGGCACAAAAGTAACTCAATCACAAGAGGATTGGAAAAATCCTTAATTTAAACATTAACACAGTTTTGGTAAAAAGCTGAGGGAGGGGGCTGGAGAAATACAACCACTCTCAAATCCATAGACTATGCTATGGATGCAAGGACTAACCATCCATGATATCAAAAGTATAGTATTGTGGAAAATCTCACTTCCACGTGGAATTGTAAGTTTATATGTGATAAACAAGCAGATGTGAAAATCAAATTTGTTTCATATGTGAAAAACCTTTCACATGTAAAAAAAAAAGTTCACATGTGATTGTTAGATTTTTACATGTGGAGTTTTCTTACATGTTAACCTGCAAATTAGATTTTTTTGAATGTGGAGTTGTTTTACATGTGAAATGGCAAATGTGATTTTCACATGTGCAACTATATCTTGGACTTCCTGACGGGCCGCCCCCTGGTGGTGAGGGTATCCAACAACACATCTGCCACGCTGACTGTCAACACGGGGCCCCACAGGGTTGTGTGCTTAGTCCCCTCCTGTACTGCCTGTTCACTCACGATTCCAACACCATCTATCAGGCTTCAGGTAGGACCCAGATGCAGACAGTGTCGAAAAAAACAAAAGTTTATTTCTAGTACAGGGGCAGGCAAACAACTAATTAAAGGCAGGCAGAGGTCAGTAATCCGGAGAGGGTGCAAAAGGTCCAGAATGGCAGGCAGTCTCAGGGTCAGGGAAGGCAGGAGTCAATAATAAAATAAAATAAAATCAAACTTTATTTGTCACATGTGCCAAGTACAACAAGTGTAGACTTTACCGTGCAATGCTTACTTACAAGCCCTTAACCGACAGTGCAGTTCAAGAAGAAGAAAATATTTACCAGGTAGACTAAAATAAAAAGTAATAAAGAAAGTAACACTAAGAATAACAATCATAAGGCTATATACAGGGGGCACCAGTACCGAGTCAGCGTGCAGGGGTACAGGCTCGTTGAGGTAATCTGTACATGTAGGTGGGGGCGAAGTGACTATGCATAGGTAACAAACAAATCGTGAGTAGCAGTAGTGTGCAAAGGGGGGGGGGGGGGGCAATGTAAATTGTCTGGTGGCGATTTTATGAATTGTTCAGCAGTCTTATGGCTTGGGGGTAGAAGCTGTTGAGGAGCCTTTTGGTCCAAGACTTGGCGCTCCGGTACCGCTTGCCGTGTGGTAGCAGAGAAAACAGTCTATAACTTGGGTGACTGGAGTTTCTGACAATTTTATGGGCTTTCATCTGACACCGCCTATTATATAGCTCCTGGATGGCAGGAAGCTTGGCCTCAGTGAGGTACTGGTCTGTTCGCACTACCCTCTGTAGTGCCTTATGGTCAGATGCCGTGCAGTTGCCATACCAAGCGGTGATGCAACCGGTCAGGATGCTCTCGATGGTGCAGCTGTAGAACCCTTTTGAGGATCTGGGGACCCATGCCAAATCTTTTCAGTCTCCTGAGGGGGAAAATGTTTTGTTGTGCCCTCTTCATGACTATCTTGGTATGTTTGGACCATGATAGTTAGATGGTGATGTGGACAGCAAGAAACTTGAAACTTTAGACCCGCTCCACTACAACCCCGTTGATGTTAATGGGGGCCTGTTCAGCCCACCTTTTCCTGTAGTCTGCTGTCAGCTCCTTTGTCTTGCTCACATTGAGGGAGAGGTTGTTGTCCTGGCACCATACTGCCAGTTCTCTGACCTCCTCCCTATAGGCCGTCTCGTCGTTGTCGGTAATCAGGCCTACCACTGTTATGTCGTCGGCAAACTTAATGATGGTGTTGGAGTCGTGTTCGGCCACGTAGTTGTGGGTGAACAGGGAATACAGGAGGGGACTAAGTACACACCCCTGAGGGGCCCCAGTGTTAACGATCAGTGTGGCAGATGTGTTGTTGCCTACTCTTTCCACCTGGGGGCGGCCCGTCAGGAAGTTCAGGATCCATTTGCAGAGGGAGGTATTTAGTCCCAGAGTCCTTAGCTACGTGATGAGTTTCGAATGCACTATGGTGTTGAACGCTGAGCTGTGGTCAATGAACAGCATTCTCACATAGGTGTTCCTTTTGTCCAGGTGAGAAAGGGCAGTGGGGAGTGCGATTAAGATTGCGCCATCTGTGGATCTGTTGGAGCGGTATGTGAATTGGAGTGCATCTAGTGTGTCCAGGATGCTGTTGATGTGAGCCATGGCCAGCCTTTCAAAGCACTTCATGGCTACCAACGTGAGTGCCACGGGGCGGTAATCCTTTAGGCAGATTACAGATTGAATGTTGACCTGTTTTTTGCTCACATCGGCTACCGAGAGCGTTACCACACAGTCATCCAGAACAGCTGATGCTCTCATGCATGCTTCAGTGTTGCTTGCTTCGAAGCGAGCATAAAAGGCATTTGATCTGATCTGATAGGCTCGCATTACTGGGCAGCTCGCGTCTGGGTTTCCCTTCATAGTCCGTAATAGTTTTCAAGCCCTGCCACATCCGACAAGCATCAGAGCTGGTGTAGTAGGATTCAATCTTAAACCTGTATTGACTCTTTGCTTGTTTGATAGATTGTCTGAGGGCATAGTGGGATTTCTTATAAGTGTCCGGATTAGTCTCCCGCTCCTTGAAAGCAGCAGCACTATCCTTTAGCTCGATGCGGATGTTGCCTGTAATCCATGGCTTCTGGTTGGGATATGTACGTACAGTCACTGTGGTGGGGCACGGTATAGAATGGCAGGCATGCTCAGGGTCAGGCCAGGCAGAACAGTCAAAACCGGGAAGGACAAGAAAACAGGAGCAGGGGAACAAACCATGGTAGGTTTCACAAAACAAAACAAACTCGCTACAGACAAACAGAGAACACAGGTATAAATACACAGAGGATAATGGGGAAGATGGGCGACACCTGGGGGGGGGTGGAGACAAGCACAAAGACAGGGGAAACAGATCAGGGTGTGACAGCATCATTAAGTTTGCAGATGACACGACGGTGGTTGGCCTGATCACCAATGACAATGAGACAGCCTATAGGGAGGAGGTACGAGACCATGGCAGTGTGGTGCCAGGACAACAAACGCTTCCTCAACGTCAGCAAGGCAAAGGAGCTGAAAATGGATGGCCGGAGGGAAATGGAGGGCCGAGCACACCTCCATTCAGGAAATGGAGGGTTGAGCATGCCCCCATTCACATCCGAGAGGCTGTAATGGAGCGGGTCGAGCGCTTCAAGTTCTTCGGTGTCCACATCACTAAAGATCTATCATGGTCCACACACACCAATATAGTCAGCTTAGTGGTTACAGCATTGGACCAGTAACAGAAAGGTCGCTGGTTTGAATACCCGAGCCCACAAGGTGAAAAATCTGTCGATGTGCTCTTGAGCCAGGCACTTAACCCTAACTTTCTCAAGGGTGACCCTGTAAAACAACATATGCACCTATCTGGTGTATGTGACAATAAAAACTTCAAAAAATTTGGCATGGGCCTTCAGAGTTCTACAGCTGCACCATTGAGAGCATCTTGACTGGCTGCATCACCTCTTGGTAAGGCAACTGCTTGGCATCCAAACACAAGGCGCTACAGAGGGTAGTGCATATGGCCCAGTACATCACTGGGGCCAAGATACACCCAATCTGCAACCAACATGACCCTGAACAGCTTCTACCCCCAAACCATATGACTGCTAAATAGTTTAAGTAGTTAACAAATAGCTACTCGGACTATCTGCATTGACCATTTCTGACTCATCACATACGCTGCTGCTACTGTTTATTATCTATCCTGTTGCCTTGTCACTTTATTCCTAGTTATATGTACATACTGTATCTTCCTCAATTACCTCTTACCCCTGCACTTTGACTTGGTACTGGTACCCCGTGTATATAGAAAAGTTATCATTACTCATTGTGTGTTTATTATTATTTCTGTTATTTCTATATTTTCTTTCTTTCTGCATTGTTGGGAAGGGCCCGTAAGTAAGCATTTCACTGTTAGTGTACACCTGTTAGACAGGTGCTCCTAGACCTTAGTGCTGCTTTTGATACCATTGATCACCACATTCTTTAGGAGAGATTGGAAACTCAAATTGGTCTACACGGACAAGTTCTGGCCTGGTTCAGCTCTCATCTGTTGGAAAGATATCAGTTTGTCTCTGTGGATGGTTTGTCCTCTGACAAATCAACTGTAAACTGCGGAACCCTGACCTGTCCCAGACCTGCTGTTTTCAACTTTCTAGAGACACCAGGAGCGGTAGAGATATTCTGAATGATCGGCTATGAAAAGCCAACTGATATTTACTCCTGAGGTGCTGACATGTTGCACCCTTGACAACCACGGTGATTATTATTATTTGACCCTGCTGGTCATCTATGAACATTTGAACATCTTGGCCATGTTCTGTTTATAATCTCCACCCTGCACAGCCAGAGGACTGGCCACCCCTTATAGCCTGGTTCATCTCTAGGTTTCTTCCTAGGTTCTGGCCTTTCTAGGGAGTTTTTCCTAGCCACCATGCTTCTACACCTGCATTGCTTGCTGTTTGGTGTTTTAGGCTGGGTTTCTGTACAGCACTTTGAGATATCAGCTGATGTAAGAAGGGCTTTAAAAATAGATTTGATTTGTTTACAAAGCATGTGATGAATACAATTTATTTGACATGTTATTCTCCTCACATGTGAAAAATGTAATGCATATGAAAATATGGTTTCACATGTCAAATTTAAGTTCAACGTGTCAAAACAGATATTTCACATGTGAAAAAGCAAATTTGACGTGTTTTTTGTAAGGGACATCAGTTTTACAGGAAGCCACATGGCGAAGAGGGGGATGGGGAGGCAGAATAATTTATCTAAATGTAAATTCTTTGTGCCTTAATAAAAGCGATTCTTTCTGACTCAGCTGGGATTTAATCTCTTTTTGGCCAGTGTGTATCACCTCTGACTTCCTCCCCTTGCATCCCCTCAGCATTTTCTCCCAATCATATCGGTGTGATCAGGCATGTGTCTGACTTTGATTATTTCCGTTCTCATATGACAGTGAAAGAGTAGAAATGTGTTTTAAATCATCATTATCAGTCTAATATATTGTATGTTTCAAGTTTAACTTGAACCCTAAATATGTAATGGGAGTAATGTTCCTCATTACAAACAAATCATTGTGACTCAGATGTTACTGGATATTGCTCATCATACTAGGTAGGGACACTGAGTCATTTCATGGTTTTCTAATATGAACACAAAACCATTGAGAATGTTTCAGTACCAGATATGGCATATTCTTGGTTGGTTTTCATACTTTCATACATTATAGACTTGAAAAGATTGCCTCAGATTCGAAACAGTATTGAGGTGTCGACTGTATGTATGTCTACATCAGGCCTGGGCAATTATTTTCCACGGAGGGACACATTAAAATATATTTTTTGCCATCGCGGCCAGAATCATATTACAGGATTATACATCATGTGTATGACTGTGTTGACAGATATATCTACTGTAAATCACATCTAGATATGGTACTTATTTGACTTTTTTAACAAGTACAGAAATAAACCACATCCATGTTGTCCTTTTGGTAGGTATTTTCATTATTAAACAGGCAATGAACTACACAGGGAGGGAAAAGTACACTGTGCATTCAGCACCACGGACAGAACTCTTGTTAACAGGTATGCAAAAATCACAAGAGAGAGAGAGAGAGCTCAACATTATATTTAAACTACTCAATCCGTGTGAGGAGTGAAGTTTCTGATGGGGATTGACTAGAGCAGGGATGTCAGATATAGTTTCTGACGTCGCTATGCACAGGATTTCTGAGAGGTGAGAGTCAGTAAGAGGTGATCTGTGCCTTGTTATATTTCATCACTGAAAATATCTGTTCAGATACTATACATAGGTTGACCCAAACAGTACAAACATCTTCTGAGCATGACTCCTAATCTTTGGAAAGTTTTGTTCATCGAGAGATGCATAGAACCTCGCCAGTGACATTGTTTTGAATAGTTCTCCAATCACTGCATCAGACTGAAGACCGATATGCTCAAGTTGCAGGTCATGGGGAGCGTTATCCACATTGAAGGTGAAAGGAGATGAAACCAACAACATGTCATTTTCCAACACTATGAAATCCTCCAAATGACGAGAAAACTTACCGTTCAACGCATGCAGCATCGTTGTATTCTTCTCCCGCTGGTCATCTGATAGGGAACAGACTAGTAGTGTCGGAAGGTGGGTGAGATTGTTGCCTTCTACTTGGCGGGTCAGGAGGAGTAACGTTCCCTTGAAGGCTTTGACAAGGCTGTACATCTGATGTGCAAAAGGCCCTTCCCTTGTAGTTTGGAATTCAGTTCATTCAGCCATGATGTCCACGGTGAAGGCAAAATCAGCCAACCATTCTTTATCTTGCAGTTGAAGGAAATCCACATATTTTCGTTTCATTTGCAAAAGCTCAGCAATCTGGTCCCACATCCTTTTAAGCACCTTCCCTAAACTCAGCCATCTCATGTTTGTGTGGTAAGGGAGATCTTCATGACCCGACTCTGTCTCTACTAACAGTGAGACAAACTGCCCGTAACGTTCCCTTGAAGGCTTTGACAAGGCTGTACATCTGATGTGCAAAAGGCCCTTCCCTTGTAGTTTGGAATTCAGTTCATTCAGCCATGATGTCCACGGTGAAGGCAAAATCAGCCAACCATTCTTTATCTTGCAGTTGAAGGAAATCCACATATTTTCGTTTCATTTGCAAAAGCTCAGCAATCTGGTCCCACATCCTTTTAAGCACCTTCCCTAAACTCAGCCATCTCATGTTTGTGTGGTAAGGGAGATCTTCATGACCCGACTCTGTCTCTACTAACAGTGAGACAAACTGCCCGTAACGTTCCCTTGAAGGCTTTGACAAGGCTGTACATCTGATGTGCAAAAGGCCCTTCCCTTGTAGTTTGGAATTCAGTTCATTCAGCCATGATGTCCACGGTGAAGGCAAAATCAGCCAACCATTCTTTATCTTGCAGTTGAAGGAAATCCACATATTTTCGTTTCATTTGCAAAAGCTCAGCAATCTGGTCCCACATCCTTTTAAGCACCTTCCCTAAACTCAGCCATATCATGTTTGTGTGGTAAGGGAGATCTTCATGACCCGACTCTGTCTCTACTAACAGTGAGACAAACTGCCCGTGGTTTAAAGATTTTGCTCTTTTGAAGTTTACCACTTTAAATGACTGTATCCACAACATGTCTCATTTTCAGAACACATTGAAAGAGCACCTCCTGATGAATAATACAATGCAGGAAAATAATTTTCTCATCTCGGTTCAGCTGAGCTACTTGATCTTGTATCCTTTTCAAAAGGCCAACGTTTTTTCATGTTAAGTTTGGGCACCCGTCATTGGTCACGCTGGACAACTTTTCAAAAGTCAGTCCCAGCTTTGCCACACAGTTATTAACCTCCTCCAATAAATCTTTCCCTGTGGTTGTGTTCTTCATTGACTGCACTGAAGCCAGCTCCTCTGTAATTTCAAAGTCTGGGGTTATGCCTCGTAAGAATATCAACAACTGCGCCGTGTCACGTGCATCACTGCTCTCATCCAGGGCCAAGGAGAAATATGTGAAATCCTTTACCTTGTCTTTCAACTGTTGTTCCATATTCTTTGTGATGTCCTCAACACGCCGTGTCACTGTTAGTCTTGACAGGTAAACATTATCTTTCTTGTCAGGGCAAAGGATTGCTGCAGAGTCAATTAAACATTATTTAATGAATTCGCCCTCAGCGAATGGCTTGCCATGTTTAGCAATTTTGTTGGACAGTACATATCTAGCTCTTGCAATTCCGCCGTTTGCTGAATGCAGTTTTGTGAAAAGTTCTTTGTGCTTTTGCAACTGAGAAAGCAACTCTTTCGATGCACTTACCCTCTGCTCAGAAGACGTATCCCTATATTTCTCTGCATGCTTCGTCAGGAAGTGTCGGGACAAGTTGTAGTCTTTCAAGACAGCGATGCTCTCTTTGCACACTAAGGGCAAATATCACACCTGATACCTCAATAAAGAAATATTTCGATGTCCACTCTTGCTGGAACACCCTACATTATTTATACGTGCCTTCAAAATAAATGTCCCGCAAGTGGTGGGAGTGAAATCATCACACAAAGGCAAGTATTCATTGGGCTTTTAATTTGAATAGCAAATACGTTTATCAAAATGTTATTTTAAAATGATTTATGTGATCTGAGCATGATTCCTCAGGCCGTATTGAAACAGGTCGCCGGCCTCATACGGCCCCTGGGCCGGCCTTTGCCCAGGCCTGGTCTACACAGTGAATGAAGCAATTGCATTGAGGCTGCAGTGAACTTGAATATATATAGCGCCACGTTTGGTCAAAATGCATATTGCATGTAATTAACTAGGGAAAGCACAGAGATCAACATTCCACATAAGGCTTGTCTACTGTTATTTGATTGATATGTTTATATGGTCGTACCCTACAGTGTGTTTGTAGGTAAAGCACAGCTGACAGATGTGGTGTCCAGTGATGCAGAGGAAGAGAACAAAATTCCAGGTCCCACAGGATGGGAAAGAGTTGATTGTGCAGAAAGTGATTATCTTATTATCAGCAAAACCATATTCCTCCAGTTTCTCACATTCCAAACATGGCCTACATAAGAGAGCTCAGTCTCTCTGCACATTCAACATCCTCTTTGAAGTTAAAGCTGAGAGAGAGAGAGAGAGAGAGAGAGAGAGAGAGAGAGAGAGAGAGAGATTTTTCCCTGCAAGACAGAAGAAAGAGGGATGGTGTGGAACATTTGAGAACAGAGTAATTGTTGTGATAGCATATGCACACTCTGATACACTGACTCACAGTCAGATACTGGATAATGCTTGGCCAATTGTGCGCCACCCTATGGGACTCCCGGTCACAGCCCGCTGTGACACAGCCGGGGATCAAACCCAGGTCTGTAGTGACGCCAGTGCCTTAGACCGCTGCGCCACTCTGGAGGCCCAGTGACTTCCTATTTTATGCCCCAATTCTGCAATACTGGTATAAAGTGAACTTGTGTAGCACTGGGTGGGGAGCAGAATCTAAGTTTGTTAGCTAGCCCTGGAAAGTCCCTGTACTCTGCTGTAGATCTGTGTGTATTATTTTTGTGTGGTCTCTCGGAATCCTTGTTCAAAGTGTACATCACCCTCATGCTGATCCAAACAACTCAGAGGCTTGGCTTCTCTCTAGAAGCTCTACTTTGAGATGTCCCCTCTACTTACACTCTCTCTCTCTCTTACTCTCTCGCTCCATCTGCACCCTCTCTCTCCTTCTTTCCTCCGCATATCCCTCCTCCTCTTCTTGGATGTCTCCCTGCTGTGACTGGGCAGAGCTTCAGTGAAAGTTTCCTGGCTTTGAAAACAACTCCAGGGTTCCACAATGTGATGTAGCAATAATTTGTTTTCTTTGGAAGCGACCTGTGCATGCCTTTTTGCGTTGACTTGTGTGTGCTTGTTTGTGTGGGTGTACTCTGAGGGTATGTTTTTCAAGCCATAAGATTGCTGAACAGCTAGACGAATCAAATGGCCACCCAGACTATTTACATTAACAGCTACTAGCTGTTTGTTATCTATGCATAGTCACTTTACAAATTTCCTCGACTAACCTGTACCCCCACACATTGGTACCGGTACCCCCTGTATATAGCCTTGTAATTGTTATGTACTTGTTTCTTTTTTTTTTTTTTTTCTTTTTAAACTTTAGTTTATTTAGTAAATATTTTAAAAAAAACTCTATTTCTTTATCTGCATTGTTGGTTAAGGGCTTGTAAGTAAGCATTTCACCGTAAGGTCTACACCTGAGCATGTGACAAATAACATTTGATTTGATATGTTTGAGTAAGTAAGAGTGTGGGTGGAATATTCACTCATGTATACATGATGATGACTCCTTCCGTGGTTTGTATGACTTCTCATGAACCAGATATACAGAAGACATGGTGATCTTTCAACACAGCGAGCCCCAGAGACTCGCTGCTGGGCTGGGGAAGAACAGGAGGAGAACCTCCTGTCCCCATTTACCCTTCCCTCCCTCTCCGCCTAGCCCCAATCCTGCTCCACACGGCATAAACTAGGCCCGTGCCGATGTGCTCGACTGAAAGTGCGATTGTATTACATGCATTTTCCCAAACATCTGAGAGAGCTGCTGGCTGTGCCGAGGTAGGCAGGGGAGAACAAGAAAGACTCTTTCTTCCTCTCTTGCTGTTCACAGGGTATACTAGGCTCTCTACCTGAAGAATCCCCTGCTTGATTTGTGTGGATGGTCTTCTCCCATCCCTGGTTCAAAGCTGATGACTGAATAGAAGTGACAGTGCAATTGTATGTCCTGTTATGCTTTACATGTTGCTAATGTAAATAATGCACACACTTCCTGTACAGTCCAGATGAGACTTGAAAAAAAAACGAAAAATCAGCCAGGCAAACAAAACGTAGGCAAATTGAGTAGCAATAAAAAAGTTGGTTAGAAAAAGAAGGCACTCCCCCTTTCATAATTTCTATCAGTGTCCTAGTTTCAGAACTTTGAACAATGTGTTTCCCCTTGCCCATACCGCCTCAAATTCAAATCCTCAGTCCCCCCACCCAGACCACAGATATGTGAGTCTCCTGGCTGTGTGGAGTCTGAGAGGAAACCCCAAAGGACGTGACCTCATTATCAGCTATTACCAGTCATCCTGAGAGGGCCTGTGTGTGTGGGGGGGGCCTGCTCGGCTCCCTAGGGAACATGAGAGAGAGTGCTGTGAGAGAGGAGTGCAGTCAGAGCGCCCACGACAGTGCACATGTCATTCTGTCTTTGGCCTCCATATTGTTGAACTCGTCTCTGAAGTATTATTCGCCACCCCCTCTTCCCCCACAGTGTGAAGAAAATCTGCAATTGTTATAACATATAACAGTTAGACAGGATTATACATAACACAATTAAATCGTTGATTTGAAAGGATGTGCCTCTTTCAGTCACTCACCTTCTCACCTCCACCTCATCCTTGACCTCTAACCCCAGGTACGCTCAATACCACACCTTATAGGTAGAGTCAGGAGTTTTTCCTGACCACTTGACCCAACCAGGAACACCCCATACCAAAGATCACTACTCTAATATTCTAGTATAGTGTAATAGAGGCTAGTATCCTCTTTGCATTACTCATGGAATAGATTTCTGCAAAATATGAAACGCTCCTCTTAAATTAATACAATACTTTTCTGGCAGGGGTTTCATAGTCTCTCTCCTCAGTCCCTCTGGTTTCATTTACCCCCACTCTGGCTCAACGGTTGTCTCCCTGGGAGGGGGTGCAGACCACTCCACACTGATGGACTGGCTCCCACAGACAATGATAGGCTAGGGAGAGAGAGTTACTTTGGCACCAGGCCCTGTCTCTGTGCTGTCTCTGTGCTGTCTCTGTACTGTCTCTGTACTGTCTCTGTACTGCAGTCCACGCCTGCATTTAATCAATCAGCTGAAGCATTTTTTTGTGGATTTAGCACCCTGGTAAGTGTTATCTCAATGGATACACCCAATTTTGGGGGTAATTTAAGTTTGGTGGAGATATATGTTACATCCATTGAGAGAGTGCATAATGAGTAGAAATGTTGGCCTCACTTCGTGTGTTTGCCACAAATGTTCTGGAGAACGGAGATCACATACATCATTTATCAAAGGAAGATGTTTGAGTTCCAACAGTGCAGCTGATGTAACGCACTGAAAAACCAATTACTGGTGAGAAAGCACACACCCCATAGAGGTTTTACTCTGTGAAGTCGCAGCCTACATAAAGAGAGAAAGCTTGGATCCTCTTCCTTTAAAAAAAAAGTTGAAAGAAAAACACTTTTTATCTGCATTGTTTTCTATGATTTGTAATTCAGTAAAACGTATTACAGATACATTGGTTGTTTATTTAACCATGGATATGATGATATAATCAAGGCTATTCTTCCCATACTTCAAGGGTTAAGCTACACATATTTACAATTGGCTGCATTATGTCCTTACATCTTTTTTTCTTATCTCTCTGACAGTGTAACAAAGTATCCCTGACTCATAAGAACAATGTTGCAAAATGTGAGTGATACATTCACTCTGCTAATGAAAAAGGACATAATTAAACGGTTTACAACCTTTTTGCACACGTTCGTGATACATGCCCGGTCAAAGTGGGAATGCCCAATTCGATTGGCCTTTTCAGCAACTTCTCAAACTGTCAGTAGGCTAGATGGATGGTTTCAAAAGCGCCGTCGTCGACACCGCCCTCATCTCCAAGTCCCACCCTTTTTCGCTTCCACACTCCGCTAACGAACCTCCACTTCCCGAGGAAAAATTCCTGTAGGAAGAATGACGTGAAGACTATCGAAGAGAGAATAGCGACTTCTACCCGACACATATCGCATCAAGTGGCATTTAGAATAAGCTGAACTTGTGCCATTATAAAAGGTATGTGCATATATGTATTTTTATTCTGCTGTGGACAGCTAGGTTCACTGTGGGGTGTCAAATGACAGACAACACGGTCGAATTCCATGCAGGGGAAGCCCAGTCTGATCCCTTTCTGTCCTTGTGTGTGTGTGTGTGGATAGTATTCAACATTCGTGAATAAATATAGTACAGACGTTTGTCTGTTTGTTGACTAACTTGACAATGTTTATACATTGTTGCAAACCCATTGTTGCTCGCTTTTACTACAGAATCACCACACCATGAAGTTGATATAATGGAATGATTTTTTTTCGTCACTCCACCTAGCTTACTAATAGTATTGTAGCTGTCAGGAGTGAATTATTCTCTGTTTGAGTTGACCGTCATTTCCCCTGTGAAATGGCCTTGCTGATGAACTGCAATGTCGCACTTATAACTCGTTTATAACGAGGCGCGTGTGTAACAATCTCACAACAGAGTTGTGATGGATACTGTAGCTCTTATTGAAGAAACAATCATGCTACACTACAGTATTTGCTACGACACGTTTAGGGGACTGTTGAACGAGACCGCGGAGTGACACCGAATAATATAAGTTGGTGGAATGACACATTTTTGACATTCAGTGGCATCATTCTTCGTGAATCCATCTGCTGATAAGTATTGTGCCATCATTGATGTCGCAGCACTAGCTCTACTGTGTTAACATCAGCATGGAAGTTAGTTCTACAGGACTGGACATCTCTGCATGATCATTTTCTAAATATAAATGTTTGTCTCGGCCTACTTTGTTGGCCTACTTTGTTTGTCTCGGCCTACTCCGTAACTCCGTTGTTACACGGCTTGCGTGCAACTTTTCCCTTCTTTTTAGTTGTTTTTGTTTGTAATGAATGGGTGTATCCCAGAAGATGATGCCAGCTCTGTAGCCTACTGCATTACATGTTTTTGTTATATTTTCGATAATACTGTGAAAGTCACATTGAATCAATGGGACATGCTTATTATGTTTTGTTTTCAAGTGAATTCCTCTTTCTATCTCCATGTATCTCTCTTCCTCTCTCTTTCATCCAGCTCAGCTGTCATTCCCTCATCTCTTCTCCCCTTCACAAACATACCGAGCGATTTGATTGAATAGACACGGCGTTTCGGTTTTTCAAAACATCATGAGGTTTTCCTCCAGGCTGGGTCTAGGTCTGTACCCTCTGCCTTGACACCCAGCTTTAAAAATAAACACCCTTGGCCTTCCACTTCAAAACGGTGTTAATGTGAGGGCAGACACGTTTCATGAAGCCCAGGTCACTCTCACATTTTCCACACTTGTTATAGCAACTCCAAGGCCGCAGCAAATGTTCTTCCACCATAAATCCCACCATTCTAAATTATAATGGTAGGTTGTCATCTTTGCGTATTGCTTTCCGTTTTCAAAATAGTTACAATAGAGAGCAGTTAAATAATTATGTCTTGCTGAAAAGTGAACTGGGATTCATAGGACAGCCGGGCCCTATACCTCTCACCATGTTCCCCTTTCTCCACCTCCACCTTTAAAAAAATAAAATCTTGAGGCCTCTTGTCCCCTTTATTCCGCTTCTTTTCTCAATGCTCCTGGCTTGACTAACCAGGCTTGGGGCTGAGTGAGACATGCTCACTGAAACCGTGGCCGCTCTGGCTGTAGTCCACCCCCCAGTGATGTCCCTGTTTAGCCTACTATAGTCTGCCTACCTACTGGATAAAGATGACAAGAATGAGGATGATGGGGATGAGTCCAACGGATCTTTTCTTTACAACCTTAGTCCCCACATTCAGGCACATAACCCCCTGAATGAATGTCCGAACACTAACGGGGCTTGCTTTGGTAAGCTACTTAGTGGCTACGTGATTTGGGTCAGCTAAACAGACAGACCCAAATACTGAGATAATTCACATCTCGAGTGGGTTTCTTCTCACACACACACACACACACACACACTCACACATACACACATGCACACACGCAGATGGACAACTCCACCGTGTGTGGTTGTCACGGCAACGCCACATTTTTAGGATGGCAGAGACCCATCTGCTTGCCTGCCACATGCAGCACGCTGTGTGTCTGTGAACTGACATTCTGAATCGGTGTATGTGTGTGTAATAACAATAACTACACAGGATTGATGTACTGCTTTTCTGAAAACCCAAAGACTCCACGCTACATGTAGAGTAGACTATGCCTTTGGCTTTGAAAATACCTCTCCTTTTTCTTACTTCCTGTGTGGAATATCAGCATCCTCCAATACCTCTCCACCCATCTCAACACTTACATAAACAATGTCAGAATATAACAATGGCTCATAGAGTACTGGTGGTTAAGTGTAGCACGGCTACTCTTTTAGTGAATGTCCAGGATAAATACTGGAGGTTATACTGTGTTTATTTTTGGTGCAATCAAGAGCAATTGGTATGTAGCCTGCCTGCCAAATTGACAGTGTACCTACAATCATTCTCGCTAAATGCATTCCATTCCTCCACACCCAGCTCTTTACCCTCTCATAGTGTTTGCTCTCCCCTCAAACCCCCTTCTCTATTCCCTTTGCTCTCTCTCTCTCTCTCTCTCTCTCTCTCTCTATCTCGCTCCCCCCTCTAACCTCTCTCTAATCCAGTTATTTGACTGACATGTCTTTGGGCTTTGAAGTCAAGTTGCTGTCAACAGGAGATCCATAAATATTGCTATTTATTCCCGACTGGAAGACGTCTCCAGAAGAAAAACAAGTGACCAATCAGAGCTGACGTCAGTAGAACTCTGTGGCACTGGGTGTAATAAGTAATGACTGTTATTAACAGGAGCCATTTCCTCTATCAGCTCTGGGCTGGTAAGTTCATGGTCAGGGACAGAGACCCTATGACCGATTTGATGTCTAGAAGCTCCTATTGCTGTGCTGTCTCAGCCCCATGACCATGCTTGTTGTCATATCATCAGTCTTAGGATGGATATACAGTCTGAGGCTTGGCTTAATGACTGATCCAGAAGCTCATTAACGCTTCGACACATACCAACACACGGGTGTGATCGTTCTAAAGTGGCCCCTGCAGCGTATGCTCAAGCCGGTGTGATTAGAACGGCTATTTAGAATTTGCATAAACACAGTCGTTACAACATGTCTTGAATGTGACCAGTTTATGCAATGTTCAGACATTCACAGAACACAATCGGTCCTATTTAGTTAACATTCGGCTGACGGCAACCACAATATGAATGAGCTAATAGCAAATACTATTTACAATTCATCACATCACGGGTGAGCTCACCATTGATCAAAAGAATTGAGTAAAAAACATTTGAAAAACAGAAAGTAATCCGCCGCTGGGTAGTTTGTGCGCGCCGCCATATTCGTTTCCCCGCCCCCCGTGCCAACCAAAGATAGGAAGAGGAGACTAGATGAGTTTGGTCTGTTTGCAGTATTCATGTTGAAGGGGGTGTGTCTTCTACTATCATTCACTTCCCTTCATTCACTCCCGGAAGTTTACTCGAAAAATGCGTGAACTATCCCCTCACCTCCTTTTGTTATAACATCTTTGGCCTGACAGACGTGACCCCCAAAATGCATTGTATAATGTCAAGAAACATGGCGCGACAGATAGCTGGCAAATAGCTTAGCATAAGCTGATCATAATCAGTGTAACCTTCAAAAAAGTATTTTACATACGTGTTCATTACAATCTACGCAAAATTTGAATGCATGATTTGTCACCAGCACTTGAAAACATGTGAATAAAACAGTAAATACATTATGCTCCATACATACGGTATGCTACAGTAGAAACTATAACATGATATATAGAAAATAAGGCACTTACTTTGATAGGAACACACACATGTCCAAAGTTAATTGTAAGGAAAACAACAATAAAGGCAATGTGAGTGCCAGCCAGAAAATGTGCCAGGGAGAAAAAGTTTGTGCAAGATGTCTGTACACTTGATCTGGGGAAACACTGGGGGAAGTGCTTGGGCTCTCTTCAAAGAGAGAAGTTAATATAGCTGTAAAGCCTCAAACATAAATTGTCCGCAACAGTGAAGTGGGCTACTTTCTATGTGAATTAATGAGGAGGCGGAACACACCTCAATTCAAACTGTTGTTAGAAAATATATATTTTTTGAAAATAATTAGAAATGGACAATTAGAAACATAGCCTATAGATAATTAGCAGCCAGCGGGTGCCGTGGTTTGAGGGCAGCGTGGGTTAACTGGGGCGGCAGGGTAGCCTAGTGGTTAGAGTGTTGGACTAGTAACCGGAAGGTTGCAATTTCAAACCCCCGAGCTGACAAGGTACAAATCTGTCGTTCTGCCCCTGAACAGGCAGTTAACCCACTGTTCCTAGGCCGTCATTGAAAATAATAATTTGTTCTTAATAACTGACTTGCCTAGTTAAATAAAGGTAAAAAAAAAATTTTTTTTTTTTAAACTGTCCGGTTGCGTAACAATCACATTTTGGAACAGTGAGTGCATTCTGACATCTCATGCGTAAAGAAACTCACGCTGGGGCGACCGTTAGAGATATTTAGAACTCACACTTGAAAAGGTTAAGAGATAAGAGACAGTTTTTGTTTGCGTGATGGTATCCTAATCTCTCAATTGAATTATCCGCCTTCGGCAGAGCTAACTTGTGACACACCGCTGTGATAACGGATGATATGGCTGACATCCAGAGATCTGCATAGTGTTCAGTATGGCACAGTCTCACAGATTTAGATATTATTTTGTATGTAATGGATCATATATCAATAACCATAACCACCATCACTATTTTCCTTGAGCTCTTGAGACAGTTAGGGTTGGTTCGCGTAATTTGCTTTTGGCTGTCCAGTCAGTCGTGTCTGTCCATGCTCTGAGCAGCTAGGTTGGTGAGCTGTTTACCCTCGCTGTAAGATTGAGACTTGTGGCTCTGATGAGGAGCTGTGATAAGACAGATGTTGATTTAGTGTTAGCGTCTCTCTCTTGTATTTCTCTCTCTGTCTGTCTTTCATTCTCTGCCTTTCTCTCTCTCTCTCTCTTTCTCTCTCTGTCTATCTGTCTTTCTCTCTCTCTGTCATTCTCTGTCTGTCTGTCTGTCTGTCTGTCTGTCTGTCTGTCTGTCTGTCTGTCTGTCTGTCTGTCTGTCTGTCTGTCTGTCTGTCTGTCTGTCTGTCTGTCTGTCTGTCTGTCTGCCTGCCTGCCTGCCTGCCTGTCTGCCTCTCTCTCTGTCTCTGTCTTTCTCTCTCTGTCTTTCTCTCCCTTTCCCCCCCTTTTTCTCTCTGTTGCTATCTGTCTCTCTCTTTGCATGTCTGCCTGTCTCTCTCTTTGCCTCTCTCTCTCTCTGTCTGCTTGTCTCTCTGTCTGTCTGTCTGTCTGTCTGTCTGTCTGTCTGTCTGTCTGTCTGTCTGTCTGTCTGTCTGTCTGTCTGTCTGTCTGTCTGTCTCTCTCTCTCTTGTAACCTGTCATCTTAATTGGAACAAAAGCGCCTTCTCAACACTTGTTGTTTGGCCTTGTCATTCTGTAGCTCTGGCCAAACCTGGGAGAACGGAGGGAAGAAAAGGCTCTGTATCAACGATGAGAGGATCTAGGAGGAATTTGCTGGCCTTTGCATAGTAATATATTTGTCCTATTTCACACATGTACAAGTGTGTATTATACGCATGTGTGAATTGGAAGTGTGTTTTTTGCATATCCCAAATCCCCAAAGACACACTCGGAGACTGCATATTTCACTGGAACACAGTGGAAGAATGACCTTGCTTGCAATGCATATGGGCTCAGGGGCACATGGCTCCTGTGAACGTTTTGATGACATAACATCATCTGTTACAGATAGTAGTGGATTGTCTCAATATTGCTCCGTTCTGAGTTTAAGCATTAAAGGGAATAGTGCATCACAACGGTTTAGAAAACGCTCTGATTCAGAGGCTATTGATGTGAACTCCGTACTGCCTGCAAGTCTTTCCATGTGAATCTGACAGAATGCCTAACTTTAGCTTTATATAAGACATTGTAATTACTGTTTGGCAGTAATGTTACATTTGAGCAAGGCATGGAATGCCTTTGGTCTGGTCTGTCAATGGGGCATCACTATCGAGCAATCTTGCTGTGGTTGCTGCCGTTAAAGCAACCTTCTGTTTAACTCTAGCGTCCTTAACCCGAGAGTGTGTGTTGTGAGAGAGTGACTTTAACGTTGTTTTCAGAGATTGTTATGTTGTTGTCCGGAGACCACAGGAAGGAGATGTGGGTGGAGCAGACAGCATAGTTGGGGAATTGACTGACCACCACCGACAAACCCCCTATTCCCTTCCCTCTCCTTCCAACCTGGAAACAAGTTTGGCTGCTCTCTCTCCAGGGAGTGACCGTAAGTCATCCTGTAGCCTTTTGGGTGGGACAAACGGACTGACATCATTGGACGATCTGTGCCTCTCTAAGCAGTCTGCCAGATGCACCAGAAGCAGCTGCTAGTGGCTTTAGGTTGAGAGGGACTGTGGCATGCTATGCGCTTCATTATTAGAGAAAGAGGCCCCTATTTACGTCCACAGAGTGCAGACATCAGACCTGGTTTGGTCCGTCAGTGGAACGGATGGTGAGGAGGACCAGTCCTCGGCTACATTAAAGAACCCAGCTCTGCTCTCCCTAATGTTATAGAGTCCAGATTCCATTGGGCGCTGTGTATTTATGAGTGTGTTTGGTGTCTATAAAAGACGCAAGTGTGTCATGCAAACCAAATGTAGGTACATGTCTGTAATAAAAGCACTGATGCAAAACAAGTCATAGGCAGTCTGTGTTTATGGATCGTTTATTGAAATTGAATTAATCTCTTTAACTTTTCATTGGTGGAGGCCAAGACTACCATCAGCCTTGACCAGACCAATAATATGAGCTCATGAATGCTGGTATGCCTTCTTTTATTGTCGTCCTGTTTCCTCTGTGCATGTTGATGAGAAGACCATGAGAGGGATTTATTTTGGGCTGGCGTCAGTTCGGCCTTTCATAGTGACGTGAGGGAGGACTATGTTCCTATGTTCCTCACATGAAGGTCTCTGAAGCCTCATCCAACTGCTGTGCAGCACTCAAAGCCAGTTACACAGAAATACCCACAGGTAGTCTGACCACACTGACCACACTGACTGAATGGGCTTTGTTGTGATGATCCGCCACCAACTGGGACAACATGTGAGTCTCAGACAATAACGTTCGTCAGCCTCTGTTGAGCTTCCTGGAGGTATTCGGTTTCCCTGTCTTGGCAGTTGGCGTCACAGTAAAACCATTCCTTCTGGGAGAGCCTATCATAATGTCTGATCCTGTAGTTTCTCTCCGTCCGCCCATGTGCAGACAGATTTAGAGAGCTTTAATGCTCAATTACTTCTGCCTTACAGCCGCCACCACTTACTCATGATGCCCGGCTAATAGGGTTGGGCCCCCTGTCAGGAACAGGACCCTCTGATGTAAAGTAAGAACAAGTAACACTTCAAAAATCTCTGCACAGTTGCTCAGCACAACGCCAGGCATCTCTACCTATACCTTTGTCTGGCAGAAAGCTGTGATACATGCCTAAATAAATTACAGTCAGATCCATAGAGGGAAGTCCTTAGTACCCATGCTATTCAACGCTATTCAACACTGACCAATCAGAATCCATGCTTCAAGGTTGTTTTGATCACGCAGACTGGGATATGTTTCGGGTAGCTTCCAAGAATAATATTGATGAATATACTGAAATGATAACTGAGTTTATCAGGAAGTGGATAGGTGATGTTGTACCCACTGTGACTAGATGGCAGCATTCGCGCATAACTGAGAGCGCGAACCACCACATTTCAACATGGCAAGGTGACTGGGAATATGGCAGAATACAAACAAAGTAGTCATTCCCTCCGCAAGGAAATCAAACAGGCAAAAGGTCAGCATAGAGCCAAAGGGGTGTCGCAATTCAACAGCTCAGTTACGAGACGTATGTGGCAGGGTCTACAGACAATCATGGACTACAAAAAGAAAACCAGGCGCGTCGCAGATACCGACGTCTTGCTTCCGGACAAGCTTAACACGTTCTTTGCCTGCTTTGAGGATAACACAGTGTCACCAACGCGGCCCGCTACCAAGGACTGTGGGCTCTCCTTCTCCGTGGCTGACGTGAGTAAGACATTTAAACGTGTTAACCCTCGCAAGGCTGCCGGCCCAGACGGCATCCCTAGCCGCATCCTCAGAGCATGCGCAGAACAGTTGACTGGTGTGTTTACGGACATATTCAATCTCTCCCTATCCCAGTCTGCTGTCCCCACATGCTTCAAGAGGGCCACCATTGTTCCTGTACCCAAGAAAGCAAAGGTAACTGAACTAAATGACTATCGCCCCGAAGCACTCACTTCTGTCATCATGAAGTGCTTTGAGAGACTAGTCAAGGATCGTATCACCTCCATCTTACCTGTCACCTTAGACCCACTATAATTTGCTTACCGCGCCAATAGGTCCATAGACGATGCAATTGCCATCACACTAAACACTGCCCTATCCCATCTGGACAAGTGGAATAGCTATGTAAGAATGATGTTATTTGACTATAGCTCAGCATTCAGCACCATAGTGTTGTCTGAACCCCGCCCTGTGCAATTGGGTCCTGGACTTCCTGGCGGGCCGCCCCCAGGTGGTGAAGGTAGGAAACAACACCCCCAGTTCGCTGATTCTCAACACTGGGGCCCCACAAGGGTGCATACTCAGCCCCCTCCTGTACTCCCTGTTCACACATGACTGCGTGGCCAAGCACGCTTCCAACTAAATCATCAAGTTTGCAGACACTAACACTATAACAACAACAAGACAACCTACCGGGAGGAGGTGAGGGCTCTGGGAGTGCGGTGCTAAGAAAATAACCTCTCACTCAACATCAACAAAACAAAAGAGATGATTGTGGACTTCAGGAAACAGCAGAGGGAGCATCACCCATCCACATCGACGGGACAGCAGTGGAGAAGGTGGAAAGTTTTAAGTTCCTCGGCATACACATCACTGACAAGCTGAAAGGGTCCACCCACACAGACAGCGTGGTGAAGAAGGTGCAACAGCGCCTCTTCAACCTCAGGAGGCTGAAGAAATTTGGCTTGTCACCTAAAACCCTCACAAACTTTTACAGATGCACAATTGAGAGCCTCCAGTCAGGCTGTATCACCGCCTGGTACGGCAACTGCACTGCCCACAACCGCAGGGCTCTCCAGAGGGTGGTGCGGTCTGCACAACCCATCACTGGGGGCAAACTACCTGCCCTCCAGGACACATACAGCAGCTGATGTCACAGGAAGGCCAAAAAGATCATCAAGGTCAACAACCACCCGAGCCACTGCCTGTTCACCCTGCTATCATCCAGAAGGCATCAGTACAGGTGCCTCAAAGCTGGGACCGAGAGACTGAAAACAGCTTCTATCTCAAGGCCATCAGACTGTTAAATAGCCATCACTAGCACAGATAAACTACTGCCTATATACACAGACTTGAAATCATTGGCCACTTTAATAAATGGAACACTAGTCACTTTAATAATGTCACTTTAATAATGTTTACATATCTTGCATTACTCATCTCATATGTACAGTATATACTGTATTCTATACTATTCTACTGTATCTTAGTCTATGCTGCTCTGACATTGCTCGTCCTTATATTTATATATTCTTAATTCCATTCCTTACTTAGATTTGTGTGTATTGGGTATATGTTGTGAAATTGTTAGGTATTACTTGTTTCATACTGCTGCACTGTCGGAACTAGAAGCACAAGCATTTTGCTACACCTGCAATAACATCTGCTAAACGCCTGTATGTGACCAATATAATTTGATTTGAAGGTGCTTTAATCCATACTTAACAGCACAGCCTGTATCCTTTTACTGCAACTTAACACCTACTACTAACTGGACTGAGGATCTGTCCCCACACCAGCGTTTGTGACTAACGTCTTTTACCCCACCCCACTGTGTTACAGAACTAGTATGGACTCAATCCTGTGGTGAGGGTTTGGGCATATTGCACTTAGTGGCAAAGCATAGCCAGGTGCCTGCTTGATGTTACGGCCACAGTATTTACCATCCCATTGGATTGCTTTCCTTACTCCTTGACACTTGCCGCGAGTTAAACGAACTAACTGAGAGTCTCTATCGCTCTCTCTCTCTCTCTCTCTCTCGCCCTCCCTTGCTCTCCTTGACACCTGTCTACCCAAACAATTTATTGACTTAACCTTTAAGTTGTGTGTAAATAATGGCTCTTTAGAGGCAGCTTGTACACTCATCCACTTGGCTGATGTGTTCATGAGCACACTTTACACTGAGAGTGAAGAAACACTGAGACCCATCCTAGGAGGTAAAGTCATCCCATGACGTTCCTCAACAACATGTGATGTGGTACATTTCCAATTTTTATTAAACGTGTGCAAGCTGAAATTGTGTTACTGCAAATTACTCCTGATTGTGGTGGCATGTTTATCGATACTATTTGAATGGAAAATAAATGCTGTTTGGGGGACAGGAATGATTAAGGAAAGGGGAGCCGAGAGGCAGGGGGACAGATGGGAGGGTGTGGTGGACTAGTGGTGTTTTCGTCTGATTGAAACAGCACGACTCCTCACTGAGCTGACGGGCCCTGCAGAGAGGAGCAGCTCCACTGAGGAGGAGAGGAGAAGCAGGATTCACTCTGTCGCTCAGAATCCGCTCTAACCACTGTAGCCCCAGTAGTGACAGTAGTGACAGCAGAGAGGCAGGAGGAGGAAGGGGAAGATAGTGGGAAGAATAGAGAAGTGGTACCATTGGACAAGGAGAGGGAATGAGGTGATGAGAGGAGGAAGAGGAGAAACTGACTAAACTGAGGGATAGTGGATATATTGGGACTGTTTATTTTGCACCTCCTGACAACCTACTGTGACGGGTGTCTTCTCCCTACGCCCCCAGCTTCGTTCAAACAAATGTCCTAATCCTGCTGGGTCATTGCAGTGCATGCAGGAGATGCCTGTAAGGGGGGTTAAGTCGTCTCATCCCCCGGCCCACAGGACAGGTCTGAGCCTTGTGTCACTCTGCTCCAACGAGGAAATAACCTAACAACGGACCAGATGGCCTTTACAACCAAGTTTATGTGTGTTTCTGTTGGGGTTTGTATGGGTGATTTGCCCCTCCCTCTCTACCCCCTAATCCCAGAAAGTTTGACCCCACCCCTAATGCGGAGCGATAAATTGGGGTTTGTACTGCGTCCAAACCAGCCATGTCAGTATTCCACGTCCTTCCATGTCTGAGGACGTCTGGAGATGATGTGGAAACTGGGCACCAGTGAGCACCGTTACCTTCAAGTAGGTTTCAGTTTTGCTCGGGTGTTGTGGACGGGAATGGTGAAAGCATAGGACCAAATATATACATATTTTTGTATTAAGCCTATCCCAAACATTAACCCTTACCTTAACCATTCCGAGTTAATGCCTAACCTTAAGGTAAGGGTTAAGGCTTGGGATAGGCTTAATACAAAAATATGTATATATATATATATATTGCTGAATTCAAACTTGCAACCTTTGGAATTAGAGGCAGAATGCCTAACCTTAAGAAAAATAACAATTAATCCGATCCCAAACCTTAACCTTTACCTTAAACATTTAGAGTTAACACTTACCTTAAGGTTAGGCATTAAGGCTTGGGATAGGCTTAATACAAACATTTAAAAACCTACTTTCTATTGCTGGATTCGAACTAGCAACCTTTGCATCAGAGGCAGAATGCCTAACCTTAAGATTTTGGAGTTAATGCCTAAACTTAGCCCTAACCTTAAAGTTTAGGCAGCAATAGCCCATCAAAATGAATTCATTTGTTTCACGCTTTGAAGCTCGTACCCTGCAGTCAGATGTGATCTACTCTTGGCTTAGAAGCTGTAACACAGGCTGAAAGATATATAGTCTCACCAAGCTGCAGAGAGCAGGCAGTGAAACATGCAGTCAAACAGTATCTCTCCAGCCCTCCATCACTTCCTGGCCTGCCTGGGCTCTGGGCTGGCTGCTGAATAAATGATGGCTATTTGATACTGCACCACACTTTGATGCAGAGCTGCTTTAGACTCAGGACACTCAGTCAGCAATACACAGGTAGAGACAACTCTGAGACAGAGCAAGGTCACTATGCTGAACCCAGCACATCATTGCAACAACACCGGCACCAGGTAGCCTGGAGCGTTGGGCCAGTAACCGAAAGGTCGCTACCTCGAATCCATGAGCCGACAAGGTATAAAATATATGTCGCTGTGCCCTGGAGCAAGGCATGTAGCCATAATTGCTCCAGGGTGTGGCTGGCTGTGACTCCACTCTCCAAGGGTGTCTCAGGGGGAGTTGGGATACACAAAATACACATTTCCAATTCACACGTGTGTAATACACTCTTGTACATGTGTTAAATAAGACAAATAACTATACCAAATTATTATTACATATCAGTGAAGCCTTCAAGATATGTTCAATATGTGTGATGTGTTGCGTGCATTTGTTTATGCAGACATGTACAGTCGTGGCCAAAAGTTTTGAGAATGACAAAAATATTAATTTCCTCAAAGTTTGCTGCTTCAGTGTCTACATATTTTTGTCAGATGTTACAATGGAATACTGAAGTATAATTACAAGCATTTCATACGTGTCAAAGGCTTTTATTGACAATTACATGAAGTTGATGCAAAGAGTCAATATTTGAAGTGTTGACCCTTCTTTTTCAAGACCTCTGCAATCCGCCCTGGCATGCTGTCAATTAACATCCTGACTGATGGCAGCCCATTCTTGCATAATCAATGCTTGGCGTTTGTCAGAATTTGTGGGTCTTTGTTTGTCCACCCGCCTCTTGAGGAATGACCACAAGTTCTCAATAGGATTAAGGTCTGGGGAGTTTCCTGGCCATGGACCCAAAATATTGATGTTTTGTTCCCCGAGGCACTTAGTCATCACTTTTGCATTATGGCAATGTGCTCCATAATGCTGGAAAAGGCATTGTTCGTCACCAAACTGTTCCTGGATGGTTGGGAGAAGTTGCTCTCAGAGGATGTGTTGGTACTATTCTGCCCTTGAGTTGCGTTCCCATGCAAAACTAGACAGATAACTAACAACTAAGTCTTCAATAAAACTCCCAAGGCGTGACTTTTCTTGAATTAATATATTGAAAACGTTTATGTTGTGAAAAAACAAATATTTTTCCAAGGCTGAAGCATGACAAGAAATAACTACATTGAAAGACCTGCACCGTAGCGTTGTTTGTAGCTGCTTCTATGCGTGCAAAACAAATTCTGTACTTCCTGTTTGCGTCGTCTTTCTAAGTACCAGAAAGCGCCACTAGGGGGCAAATAACACCATTGAACACAATGAAAATCCAATTTAACCATTGTAATAAAATAATCTGTTACCTTCTAACAGGATGGCAGCACAGGTACCATTCTTTATTCATGGCTGTGTTCTTAGGCAAAATTGTGAGTGAGCCCACTCCCTTGGCTGAGAAGCAACCCCACACATGAATGGTCTCAGGATGCTTTACTGTTGGCATGACACAGGACTGATGGTAGCACTCACCTTGTCTTCTCCGGACAAGGTTTTTTACGGATGCCTCAAACAATCGGAAAGGGGATTCATCAGAGAAAATGACTTTACCCCAGTCCTCAGCAGTCCAATCCCTGTACCTTTTGCTGAATATCAGTCTGTCCCTGATGTTTTTCCTGGAGAGAAGTGGCTTCTTTGCTGCCCTTCTTGACACCAGGCCATCCTGTGCGTGCAGATGCACTCACACCTGCCTGCTGCCATTCCTGAGCAAGCTCTGTACTGGTGGTGCCCCGATCCTGCAGCTGAATCAACTTTAGGAGACGGTCCTGGCGCTTGCTGGACTTTCTTGGGCGCCCTGAAGCCTTCTTCACAACAATTGAACCGTTGTCCTTGAAGTTCTTGATGATCTGATAAATGGTTGATTTAAGTGCAATCTTACTGGCAGCAATATCCTTTTCTGTGAAGCCCTTTTTGTGCAAAGCAATGATGACGGCACGTGTTTCCTTCCAGGTGACCATGGTTGACAGAGGAAGAACAATGATTCCAAGCACCACCCTCCTTTTGAAGCTTCCAGTCTGTTATTCGAACTCAATCAGCATGACAGTGGAGTGATCTCCAGCCTTGTCCTCGTCAACACTCACACCTGTGTTAACCTCTAGCGTCGAGCAATCCCGTATCCGGGAACGTAATCATAGCCTCAAGCTCATTACCATAACGCAACGTTAACTAGTTGCTCCTACCCTCTACTTTTTTGAACATTTTGTTAAAAATCGCGCAACATTTCAGCGCCCTGCTACTCATGCCAGGAATATAGTACGTTCATATGGTTAGAATGTGTGGATAGAAAACACTCGGACGTTTTTAAAACTGGTTAAATCACGACTGTGGCTATAACATAACGTGCGTTACATCGGAAAGCGCAGGAAAACCTGATCACAGAAAATGGAAATAAATATCCTTGCGCCACTTCCAGCAATTGTTCACAGTGAGCCGAATTAGATAAGACCGAGGATTCAACTCCCACAGCATCCCCATGTTGTCTAGAGTCTTGTGAATTGAATCATCTTTGATTCTTGGTTGAACCGAATCAGGGGAACCACTTACCTCCAGTCTCCGCCCAGATCATTTGGAAGAGCTCTCTCGTGAAATTTTTTCCAAGACGACAGCTAATGATTTTTACATCGCCTCCTGATGATTTTTATCGCTTATTAACGCTTACTAATACCTAAAGTAGCATTACAAACGTATTTCGAAGTGTTTTGTGAAAGTTTATCGTCTACTTTTTGAATTTTAAAAAATGACGTTACGTTGTGAAATCGCTGTTTTTTTTGTTTATCACACAGTCTACATATAACGATATCTTGGCTTTATATGGCCCGATTTAATCGAAATAAAGACCCAATAGTGTTTATGGGACATCTAGGAGTGCCAACAAAGAAGATGGTGAAAGGTAATGACTGTTTTCTATTTTATTGTGCGGTTTGTGTAACGCCGAAATGCTAATTATTTTGTTTACGTCCCCTGCTGTGCTTTTGTGTTGTAGTGTATTGGTGCATGCTATCAGATAATAGCTTCTCATGCTGTCGCCGAAAAGCATTTTAAAAATCTGACTTGTTGCCTGGATTCACAACGAGTGTAGCTTTAATTCGATACCCTGCATGTGTATTTTAATGAACGTTTGAGTTTTAACTAATACTATTAGCATTTAGCGTAGCACATTTGCATTTCCAGAGCTCTAGTTGGGACGCAAGCGTCCCGAGTAGAGGGAAGAGGTTAACTATTCATGAAAATCGCAAATGAAATGAAATAAATATATTGGCTCACAAGCTTAGCCTTTTGTTAACAACACTGTCATCTCAGATTTTCAAAATATGCTTTTCAACCATAGCTACACAAGCATTTGTGTAAGAGTGTTGATAGCTAGCATAGCATTAAGCCTAGCATTCAGCAGGCAACATTTTCACAAAAACAAGAAAAGCATTCAAATAAAATAATTTACCTTTGAAGAACTTCGGATGTTTTCAATGAGGAGACTCTCAGTTAGATAGCAAATGTTAAGTTTTTCCAAAAAGATTACTTGTGTAGGAGAAATCGCTCCGTTTTGTTCATCACGTTTGGCTAAGAAAAAAATCCGAAAATGCAGTCTCTACAATGCCAAACTTTTTACCAAATGAACTCCATAATATCGACAGAAACATGGCAAACGTTGTTTAGAATCAATCCTCAAGGTGTTGTTCACATATCTATTCGATGATAAATCATTCGTGGCAGCTGTGTTTCTCCTCGAAGCAAACGAAAAATACACGCAGCTGGAGATTACGCAATAATTGCAACGGAGGACACCATGCGGCCACCTGGTAGATGTAGTCTCTTAAGGTCAATCTTCCAATGATTTGCCTACAAATACGTCACAATGCTGTCGACACCTTGGGGAAACGACAGAAAGTCTAAGCTCATTCGTGACCCATACACAGCCATATAAGGAGACATTGGAACACAGCACATTCAAAATCTGGGGCACTTCCTGTATGAAATTTCATCTTGGTTTCGCCTGTAGCATTAGTTCTGTGGCACTCACAGACAATATCTTTGCAGTTTTGGAAACGTCAGAGTGTTTTCTTTCCAAAGCTGCCAATTATATGCATAGTCGAGCATCTTTTCGTGACAAAATATCTATATATTTAAACGGGAACGTTTTTTTATCCATAAATTAAAAGAGCGCCCCCTATATCCAAGAAGTTAACGAGAGAATCACTGACATGATGTCAGCTGGTCCTTTTGTGGCTGGGCTGAAATGCAGTGGAAATGTTTTTGGGGATTCAGTTAATATGCATGGCAAACAGGGACTTTGCAATGAATTGCAATTCATCTGATCACTCTTCATAACATTCTGGAGTATATGCAAATTGCCATCATACAATCTGAGGCAGCAGACTTAGTGAAAATTAATATTTGTGTCATTCTCAAAACTTTTGGCCATGACTGTATACAGTATATGTGTGGTAACCAATCCTTAGCTGATAAAACGATTTACACGCTTCAATGAGGCAGAAGGCCGTGTGTTGTTGTTCTGGATGGCCAGATACCGAGCAACAATGACAAAAAACTGCCATGTGGGAAATCGTAAGTGGCTCGTTTCAGTTAGTATTATCTTGTTCTTGATACCTTGAGGTGTTTTGACTCATGTCACGTCTATGCTTATATGGCAAAAAAAAACAACTGCTAGCTAGCTAACAAACAACTGTAACAATGTATTTGAGAGGCAACAAGTGCTCATTGTGCAACATTATTTATGTTTTCAATAAACATTAGAGACGAAATGTAGTTAACATGTTGTTAACAATCTAAGCCAACCCTGTCTGTTTTGCTCCATAGCTCCTGGGTCTCTTTCATGGGTTTACATGGCTGTGTCTTATTTCTGCTGCTGCCCAAACCTCCCTCAGAACAAAAGAGCCACAGAGCCGTGGCCCACTGGTGAAACACTTTTATAGCGTGTTTATTGGGATGCCAAACAAGCTTCATTTAGTTTCAGCAAAAGAGAGAAAGCGTCGGGTCATTCAACTACACACACACACAAACACACACACACACACACACACACACACACACACACACACACACACACACACACACACACACACAAACACACACAACACACACACACACACACACACACACACACACACACACACACACACACACAAACACACACACACACACACACACACACACAAACACACGCGTACACCCAAATTTTGTACACAAAATAATTTTCATAAGAGCCCATAGTGTCAGAACGGGTAGTGAAAAGGAGTGAACATTCGCTCTGCACTCCAACCCGACACACGTTACCACAAGCGCTCACACGATGAGTCACACACTCATTCACACATTCTTCCATGGTACTTCCTCATACTTACACAGCCGTGACATCTCCTATTCATTCCCCTGCTCTCCTTTCACCTACCCTCCCATCTCTCATCTGCCTCTCCTCTCTAATGGGTAGTGGGGCCGGTAGTAAATCACATGAGTGTGTTTGTGCCTGCATGGTGGATGGCGGAAGGGCAGGCTGACTCTGGGCTTTAAATAACCTGTATGTTTTTATATCCAGAGGGGGAACCCCATCAATAGAGTCCTCTACTCTCCCATCTGCTGCCCTCTGAAAAGCCTGTTACACCCCCCATCTACGGCTGAGTCGGCTGCCCTGTCAAAGGCCTCCTCTCCTCCCTCCTCTTCTCCGCCTCTCCCTCAGCTACTGCCTCACATGGTCTGCTCTGCTCCCTCCCTAATTATCTGACTGAAATGTCTCTCACTCACCACATCTTTCCCTATTCCTTATCAAGGCTGCTGCTTTTCTGTCACCCGGATCTCAGTAACCACATGGTCTATCCAGCCACTGAAGCTGTCCATTTCCTTCACAAGTCTTGGCGTGCTAGGCTTCACGGTCTGTGAATGTGAATACTGGCATTTCTACTTCTCTCCAGTTCTCCGTCTTTCTTTCTTTGCAAAATCCCTTTCCATAGCTCGAGAGAGTTAAGGCAATGCACATCGTTATTCACGTCATATATTATCCTTCGCATATGTTTCCCATTGCGAGGCACCAGTGATTCATACTGTACAACATATTTAACATGGCAAGTTAACAAGGGTCCATGTGTCGTCATACAATCCATAGAAGCCGTTTAATCAAGCACATAGGGTTCAGCGTTTGCATTTTGCACTGACCCGTCACCCACGCTATTTTGACCTTCGGTCGAAGCTCTTCTTTAAGCTTTCCAGTCTTTTATTGCTTTACCATTGCCTCACTGTTTACCACCCCTCTTTTCCCTCAACCCTCTACCTTGCAGTCCAGTGTGTGTCCTTGTTAATGGTGCCAGATGTGACTGCTGGAAAGCTGCTGTAACTCTGTTAAAGCGGCGATGCCAGGTGTCCACAGGCCCTATGTCCTGTACCAGTGACAGGATGATGAAGTGTAGTGAGGAAGATTCAGGACAGGGAAATGACCACCCGACCACAAACTCGAGCTCAGAATAACTCTGCCCTTCAGGAAGACAGCCCTGGTCATAGGGAGGAGAGAAATACGCGCGTAAGCAAATGATTGAAAGGGAAGGGGGCAATTATGGTTAGCATATTGTATATTGAGTTAAAGACAGCTCTGCTTCCCTTCATTAATTATTTGTCAGACTTTGTCAGGCTTGCTGGACGGGTGACCACTGCAAGATCAACATAGCCTGAAGGCAGCTAGCTTCTCCCCCTCAGATCCTTGGTTATTGTTAGCAAAGGAGACAACGTGATGTAATCCCTGTAGGCGGTAGAGCAGAGCCCTGTAGCCAGGTGCTGTGGTGCTGTGTCATTAGCATGATCAGCTCCAGTGTTAATTAGCTGGCTGCTGCTGTTTAGTCATTCATGTATTCAGGCTAGCTGCAGGGTGGCACTGCACATCACCTCCTATTGCCCCCTAGTGTCAACCTGAAGTGAAACTTCCAAGACACAGCAGTTTTCCTGCAGATTAAGATTCCCTCTCTGGGTTTACCTTTGGCTGACACGTAAATGGTATGAACAGCGTTGGTGCAATTCTCTTGATTCTTCTTTTGGGGCTCCCGAGTGGCGCAGCTGGACTAAGGCACTGCATCTCAGTGCTAGAGGCGTCGCTACAGACCCTGGTTCGATCCTGGGCTGTATCACAACCGGCCGTGATTGGGAGTCCCATAGGGCGGCGCACAATTGACCCAGCGTCGTTAGGATTTGGCCGGGGTAGGCCGTCATTGTAAATAAGAATGTGTTCTTAGCTTACTTGCTTAGTTCAATAAATAAAACAAATATCCTCCAGGGTGACTGAGGCGCAACTGATTGGATTTTTAATGAATGGTGTATGACACGTCTTCTCTAACAAATTAAATATAAATCACATCAGATTAGACACATCAGAGGGAGACTGCAGGAAATTCCTGATGGCCATTAAATACTTAATTCTTAAACTCTCTCTACTGAGACTCATTATCGGCAAGGTCGGTACATTCTGAGCAAACAATACGGTGCCTTCGGAAAGTATTCAGACCCAGAATGACTTTCTACAGTGGAGTTGGTGTCCAGTGAAGGAAACACTATGTTGGGGTTCAGTTATTTACACAGGGAAGTTCTGCCGCACCTCCTAAACACCCACTTCCACATGGTTAGCACCATAAAAACAGAATTAGTCATATTTCTATGGTTAGCACCATGCACCTTGCCCTCTACTCACTGCCTACCTCCAGTCTGAGGGAAGGGGTTGGGGAGGGAATCCATTCAGCTTTCATATTGTTGTAATGAGTCGGAGCGGAAACCAAATAGTCTGTGGGCAGTGTCTCAAAAACTCACAGGCAGGGACAAAAGATGGGATTTTTTTCTGCCTAAACCCATCTTTGGGAGTGAGTACATGACCATAATGTATTTATGTGTCAATACATGTGTGAGAGAGTGAGGTGGTTTGGTCTCTGGTTAGTATATTTGTGTGTGTGCGTGTGTGTGTGTGTGCGTGTGTGTGTGTGTGTGTGTGTGTGTGTGTTAGAAATACGTCTCTGATACTTTTATGTCCCCTAGGGCCCCTGAAGGTCATGGTTCTTTATTTGATGGCTGATTCGTGTTGAAACATCCCCTCTCTGTGCCGTGTCCCTCTTGTGCTCTGACGCCAGCTAACAGGATTAAAACGGCCAGCTTCTTCAGTCAGCCTCACACCTCTGTCAGCTTCTATTCTATCAGTTTCCCCCGTAGTCACCAGCCCCCTCCACACACACACACAGTCTTGTATAACTAACCTTGTGGGGACACACAATTCAGTCCCATTCAAAATCTTATTTTCCCTAACTAACCCTAACCCTAACCTTAACTGTAACCTCAATCTCAACACCTAACCTCAACCCTAAAAAACTAACCCTAGCTCCTAACCCTAATTCTAACGTTAAACCTAACCCCCCCTAGATAAAGCAGTTGACCTTGTGGGGACTAATAAAATGTCACACTTTAGTGTTGACCTTTACGTCCTCAGTGAAAGCAAGCTTTAATATGAGATGAACCCGGCAGACTCCCCTCTCTCTGCTGGTCAGCTATGCCCTGACCCTCTTATTGTCCCCTCTCATCCTGCTGGGTGGAAACCCTATTAAGAGCACAGTCACAGCCAGGGCAGGTTGTTCGGATCATTGGTATGTAGAAGATGGAGACTGCTATACCAGCTGTGTGATACTCCGATCCCAATTCCTGTCCCTCCCTCTCCATTATCCAGGCCCCCAACAGGAAACAAGCCCTAAAATCCATGGATTGTTGTTTTACTGTCTAGAAATTTGTGATTTTCTTTGCTTGCCAATGCAGTTAGGCACTACAGACTGAGAGATTTTAATGAGCTATGACACAGTGTGCAGTATTTGGACAAACTTCACTGAAAAAAACATTGATCAGATTTCATATCTTCGGCCATCTTGTTTAAATCTCTAGTACTTACGTTTTGCAAAACGCTTCCCTCTGCTGTTGCTATCTGAAGTAGAGGTCGACCGATTAATCTGAATGGCCGATTAATTAGGGCCGATTTCAAGTTTTCATAACAATCGGAAATCGGTATTTTTGGACGCCGATTTTGCAGATTTTTTTATTTTATTTATTCTTTTTTTTTACACCTTTATTTAACGAGGCAAGTCAATTAAGAACACATTCTTATTTTCAATGACGGCCTTGGAATGGTGGGTTAACTGCCTTGTTCAGGGGCAGAACGACAGATGTTTACCTTGTCAGCTCAGGGATTCAATCTTGCAACCTTACGGTTAACTAGTCCAACGCTCTAACCACCTGCCTCACAAGGAGACTGCCTGTTACGCGAATGCAGTAGAAAAGCCAAGGTAAGGCGCTACTTAGCATTAAACTTATCTTATTAAAAACAATCAATCAATCATAATTACTAGTTTTAAGTACACATGGTTGATGATATTACTAGTTTATCTAGCGTATCCTGTGTTGCATATAATCGATGCAGTGGGCATTCGTGAAAAAGGACTGTCGTTGCTCCAATGTGTACCTAACCATAAACATCAATGCCTTTCTTAAAATCAATACACAGAAGTATATATTTTTAAACCTGCATATTTAGCTAAAAGAAATCCAGGTTAGCAGGCAATATTAACCAGGTGAAATTGTGTCACTTTTCTTGCGTTCATTGCACGCAGAGTCAGGGTATATGCAACAGTTTGGGCTGCCTAGCTTATTGTGAACTAATTTGCCAGAATTTTATGTAATTATGACATAACATTGAAGGTTGTGCAATGTAACAGGAATATTTAGACTGATGGATGCCAGATAAAATATGGAACGGTTCCGTATTTCACTGAAAGAATAAATGTTTTGTTTTTGAGATGATAGTTTCCGGATTCGACCATATTAATGACCTAAGGCTCGTATTTATGTGTGTTAGTATGTTATAATTAAGTCTATGTTTGATAGAGCAGTCTGACTGAGCGGTGGTAGGCACCAGCAGGCTCGTAAGCATTCATTCAAACAGCACTTTTGTGTGTTTTGCCAGCAGCTCTGCTGTTTATGAATTCAAGCCTATCAACTCCCGAGATGAGGCTAGTGTAACCAATGTGAAATGGCTAGTTAGTTAGTGTGGTGCGCGATAATAGCGTTTCAAATGTCACTCGCTCTGAGACTTGGAGTAGTTGTTCCCCTTGCTCTGCATGGGTAACGCTGCTTCGAGGGTGGCTGTTGTCGATGTGTTCCTGGTTCGAGCCCAGGTAGCGGCGAGGAGAGGGATTGAAGCTATACTTTTACACTGGCAATACTAAGGTGCCTATAAGAACATCCAATAGTCAAAGGTTAATGAAATACAAATGGTATAGAGAGAAATAGTCCTATAATTCCTATAATAACTACAACCTAAAACTTCTTAACTGGGAATATTGAAGACTCACGTTAAAAGGAACCACCAGCTTTCATATGTTCTCATGTTCTGAGCAAGGAACTTAAACGTTAACTTTCTTACATGGCACATATTGCACTTTTACTTTCTTCTCCAACACTTTGTTTTTGCATTATTTAAACCAAATTGAACATGTTTCATTATTTATTTGAGGCTAAATTGATTTTATTGATGTATTATATTAAGATAAAATAAGTGTTCATTCAGTATTGTTGTAATTGTCATTATTACAAATACATGATAAAAATCGGCCGACTAATCGGTATCGGCTTTTTTTTTTGGGGTCCTCCAATAATCGGCATCGGCGTTGAAAAATCATAATCGGTCGACCTCTAGTCTGAAGATTTAATATCATGAGATCAAGATGACCAAATCATGACCCATTTTCCTGATGGTGTTGTATTTAACGTTAGCGAGCCCGAAATGACAGTACAATGATTTTCTCCATTGAATAACATGAGCTAGATTAAAATGAACCAGAAGTTCTGTTATCACCCCCTACATATATAGTCAGTGAGACTATTGTTCGGTACTTTTTAGGTCACTTGATGTAGTGAAGTCAACTGTTTCCTCTTATGCTGATTTACTGTAAGTGTTTGCCCCAGAGTCTTGTCCCACCTACAGTAGCACCAATAACACAACATCTCAAAGCACTTAGAGAAAGTGATAGCGTCACTGTCTGTGTTTACCACCTCAGATCTGCTCCTGTGGCTTTCTGCACTTTTAAGTAAAGAGATGCAGTGACAAGCACTCAGGTTAATAGCTTCATGTTTGTTTTCAGATCAAAACGAATGGTGCAGTGACAAAAGAAAATGCTTTCCGCTTCACCAAGATGGAAGAAAGATAGAAACACTGTGGTTGTAGACCCTAGGCTACACGTCCTGTTTGACTTCCTTCTTAACTTTGGCAGTTTCAGATCTAAAACCGCAAGGTGCTGGAGTGTAGCCAACTGGGATATGCGCTTTCAGACATTGCACAATACAGTCTGTAACAACTAAAGCGGTTGTGCTTTTTATATAAGGGGGGGGGGGGGGTCCGTGACAGCATGTTTCCCACGTGGGTAGAATTCTCTGCCTGCATCCTCTAAATGGCCCTGGCAGTTCTGACAATCTCGTCCTCAATTTACGTCACTGTCTCCCCTCTACTTCTGATGGCAGAACACCGTTTTCTCACGTCAACACCGGGCTGTGTGTAGTGACAGCACTTTGTCCTTGTATTCCCTAACCATTTTACCCCACATAGATACACGTCTAGATGGAATAGAATTTGCATATACAGTAAATGTCATGGTTGTCTTACAGTACACATCGAATCCAACTTTATTTCAAGTGCATTTAAAATTGCAACACACTTTATAGTAAAACACATCTATTCACATTTGTTTCTGTTGCTTTGAGTGGTGGTGCGTCTCTGTGTTAGGTTCCAGTGAAGGCTACTCTACTCTCTCTTTCTGTGTTTCATTTCTCAGTATCCTGCAGCTATCGGCTGGATTCCACACATCCCACATGAGCGTGGATCCTCCAGCTGGAACCAGTTCCCAAAGGAAGTTCCCCAGAGTAATCGGCTTGTTTATAAGAGGCATTTCATTTTGGGATCGCTGACCCCTGATACCACTGTCTTGGAGCAGATTGTATTAAAATGCAAAAACTCAAGCTCCAGCTTTTACTTTGTTCTTTTCTTATCTGGTTTACAGTCTTTGTCCATCTCTTCTCTCCATCTGGAGTCTTTTTGAAACTAGCTCCCTCTTGCACAATTTTTTTCACTCCCCCGTTGTAGAGCCAACGTTGACTTGCCCCACTTTTTGTCTCTTGAAGTTCATTGACTAGACTTTTGTTTGTGTTTATTGTATCTGTCTGCAGTAGTCACTCAGTATTAGGATCACTTCCCGGTCCAATACTTTGTTCACCTCTTTGACGTTTCCCTACAAGATCAGTGAAGGTGAACAATAACCCCTGGAGCCATAAGAGGGAGACAACAGATAGTCCATTCAAACCAATGAGATAATGAATAGAACGTCAGCTGACCTTCTAGGTCATGGATGGGTCCGAAGATCAACTTGAACTTTTGATTGGCATGTTGACAAGTGTTAGTCTGTCAGTCGGCTTTGATATGGTTGAGATGGGTCTTTGAGCATTATGTAGGGAGATGCAACAGCCTAGCCAATTATCTCAGCACCCATACACACTCTGCGATATTCCAGAAAGAGGCACAAACACTCTTCACCCCTGACCTCTGAAATGGGGTGACAGGAAGAGCCTGCTGTCTCTACAGATAGAGTAATGTATCTGTTGTTTTGTTCAGCTGCTCTCCATTTGAATGTATGCATGTTTCCTTTGTGTAACCACATTTAAGTGCAATGTCTGTCGCTTCATTCTCAAACATAGATAAACCATGCTGTTACTGCCTCTGGGAATCGGAAATTCATGATCTGAGTTTCGGTTACTGCTCTTACAAGAAACCAGCTATAACTGTCTCATCTAGCCCCCTCTCTCTTTCTCTAACGCTCTCTTTCTTTCTTAGGGCTCTCGAGTGGCGCAGTGCTCTAAAGCCCTACATCTCAGTGCTAGGGGCATCACTACAGACCCTGGTTCAATTCCAGGCTGTATCACAACTGGCTGTGATTTGGCGTTCCATAGGGTGGCACACAATTGGCCCAGCATCGTTAGGGTTTGGCTGTGTAGGCTGTCATTGTAAACAGTAATTTATTTGTCTGTCTGTCATGTCTACCCTCACTATCAGCAAATGCAAATGTATTCTTGATGTGGTTGACAATAGTCATGACCCTGCAAAAATGTCTCTACAGATATAGTACTGTAGCTGTGGTGTTGTCAACTGCGCTCCATTTAAATGTATGCATGTTTGCTTTGTGAAACCACATTTAGGTGCAATGTCTTGTCTGTCTGTTTGAAAGAAATGTATTTTAGCATACTGTTCAACCTCCTTTTACACTCAAAGTAGACAGTTGCTAAGTAGAACATTCCTACGCAGGAGTTCTAAATAATTTTCTTTGCAATCCTGATACTGAGGAGCAACTTAGTGCTTGATTGATTAATTGAAGCCATACGGTACTGCCCCCTCCATGTAGGCCTAGGTCTAAACTAGAGGTTGACCGATTAATCGGAATGGCCGATTAATTCGGGCCGATTTCAAATTTTCATAACAATCGGAAATGGCTATTTTTGGGCACCGATTTGCAGATTTTTAACATTTTAATTATTATTATTAATTTTTTTTTTATATATATCTTTATTTAACTAGGCAAGTCAGTTAAGAACACATTCTATTTTCAATGACGGCCTATTAACGGTGGGTTAACTGCCTCGTTCAGGGGCAGAACGACAGATATTCACCTTGTCAGCTCGGGGGATCCAATCTTGCAACCTTACAGTTAATTAGTCCAACGCAATAACGACCTGCCTCTCTCTCGTTGCACTCCACAAGGAGACTGCCTGTTATGCGAATGCAGTAAGCCAAGGTAAGTTGCTAGCTAGCATTAAACTTATCTTATAAAAAACAATCAATCATAATCACTAGTTAACTACACTGCGTTGGACTAATTAACTGTAAGGTTGCAAGATTGGATCCCCCGAGCTGACAAGGTGAAAATCTGTCGTTCTGCCCCTGAACGAGGCCATTAACCCACCGTTTCTAGGCCGTCAATGAAAATAAGAATGTGTTCTTAACTAACTTGCCAAGTTAAATAAAGATTAAATAAAGGTGTAAAAATATATATATATATATATATATATATTTTTTTTTTTGTCAAATCGGCGCCCGAAAATACCGATTTCCGATTATTATGAAAACTTAAAATTGGCCCTAATTAATCAGCCATTCCGATTAATCGGTCGACCTCTAATACTTATATATATTCACTTTTTCTCTCCATAAAAGCATTCCCTTTCCATGCGGGGGGACAACAGAGATGGTTTGCGGTGTGTGTGTTTCTGTGTATGTTGCTCATTGGCTGACATCCTTTTTGGAACCTTGACAGGTGATCTCCCCCTGACAGTTGCTCGTTGTCACATATCCCTGGCGGAGATATCGTACAAAGGCGACAGGGCCCAAACCATCTCCCTCTCTGTCTCCGTCTGCCTTATAGAGAGTACCAGACAAGACTCTCAGAGGATAGTGTTCAGTATCGGTGATAGGAAGTGGGAGGTTTATCTCCTTACTCTACTGGGCTGACTCCAACCACCGTCTCTGAGCTGTAGCGTGAGCCCTGGTGGGGAGTGACAGAGTGAGTTAGTGAGAGAGGTGGGTGCCTACTAGGGGGGTTAGGCAGGGAGTTCATATGGAGGGGACATTCAAATGGCATGGCATAGTGAGATGTTAATGAATATGAAATGGAGAATATGTATCACAAGGATAATGCAGGCAGTGAAGGTGTTACATAGGTACATAATACATCTCTGACGGCACTGCTCCCCGTCTTTCATATCATCTCCGTTGTGTTTGAGATTCCTCAAGATATCCACTTGTACAGAGACCAGGCAGAGAACAGTCAGAGACAGAGATGTTTTTTTTTCGACAAGATCTTTGAGAGAAAGCATGGTGTACGAGCTTTCCACATAAATGTGTTACTCACAGGAACTGGTGAGTTTGCTGCTCAGTGTTTGGGACTAATGTGTTGGCCTATAACTGCAGAATCATTGCTATGTTTATTCCGCTATTTGCATCTTTGTACGTTTTGGCGTGCCACACACTAGTAGCCTACGGTGGGTGTATTTTTATATTTAGTCTCTCTCATCAGCATATAAACGGCTTCCCTTAAGCCAGAGCAAATAATTATGGCTCAGCCATGCAATTGATCCGTTAAATGAGTCTCCCTCACACACGCTGTGTTATAGGTCTGGTGTGATTAAGTTGCAGTGAACATGTCAGATACAGGCCCTGAGGGTGATCAGCCGAGGGATTCTGTACTGGACTTCAAGCACATCTCGTGTTTTACACCCCAGAGAGTTTGTTTGGGGCGTTGATTTGAGAATTCATATCCTTTTACACCAAAGTCCTCCCAGACTCTTCAGTCGCCTCATTCTCAAACATATGTAAACCATGCTGTCGGTGCCTCTGGGAATCGGAAATTAATGATCTGAGATTCGGTTTCTGCCCTCACAAGAAACCAGCTCAAACGGTCTCACCCCTCTCTCTTTCTCTCTCTCTCTCTCACAGCGCTAGAGGCATCACTACAGACCCTGGTTCGATTCCAGGCTTTATCACAACTGGCTGTGATGGGGAGTCCCATATGGTGGTGCACAGTTGGCCAGCATCATTAGGGTTTGGCCGTGTAGGCCGTCGTTGTAAATAAGAATTTGTTCTTAAATGACCTGCCTAGTTAAATAAAAATTCAAATAAATTCACTATCCTCTCTTCTTTTTCTGTCTGTCACATCTATCCTCACTGTCAGCAAATTAAAATGTATTCTTGATGTGGTTGACAACGGTTTCCTGTAATTCTAAACATTTTTGCCACGGCATGCCATTCAAATGCTATCTGGGGGGCCCCCCACCTTCCGGGGACTGTTGGGTTGTGTGGTATGCTAGTGATGACCTATCTGTAGAGTATTTGTCTTTCTGCATACTTTCCTGGTAACCGATTCATCAGTGTCTTTGGACTGCAAGTTGCCACGGTGTTAAGCCGAAGTCTGAATCTGGACATGCTTGAAGTCAATGGGTTTACTGGGTTGCCATGGTGCTAGTTGAAGCTATTTTTCTTCTCTCATCATTGGCTGTTTACAAATGACCGTTGCAATTTTCTTCAAGATGTACGGGCTCTAGGTAATCTCCGACATGTGGCCGTTCATCTGTAACCTCCTGTAACTGGCACCAGAACAGTATGAAGAGGATGGCCTATTGTATCTCGCCTACTCAGACTGGTCCCAGAACATATTTCTGAACTCCACAGGGACATTGGACTTTATGTTACTTTTTTATCGACCAGACTGTTTTGCTGTGGCAATTGATGATCATAGGATAGGAGTAGACTAGAGCGGGGCGGCAGGGTAGCCTAGTGGTTAGAGCGTTGGTCTAGTAACAGGAAGGTTGCGAGTTCAAACCCCCGAGCTGACAAGGTACAAATCTGCCGTTCTGCCCCTGAACAGGCAGTTAACCCACTGTTCCCAGGCCGTCATTGAAAATAAGAATGTGTTCTTAACTTACTTTAAAGGTAAAAAAAAGAAAGAAAAAAAAGACTAGAGCGTTGAATTCATTTCATCAGCTGGTGATTGTCAAACAAATAACTGTCGGTCTCACTGTAATTGACCGTTAATTAACATGAACACATTTAGCATCTCCTGGCTTCCACACAAAAGTTGAATACATCCATGTAATATAGCCTACAACTTCACAAAAAGTCCATTGTTTACAGTAATTTCCGGACTATAAGAAATGCATATGATGCAGCTTTCAAGTTGAAGGCGATCGATCTGGCTGTTGGAAAAGGAAATAGAGCTGCTGCACGGGAGCTTGGCCTTAATGAGTCGATGATAAGACGTTGGAAAGCAGCGTGAGGAACTGACTCAGTGCAAAAAGACAACAACAGCTTTCAGAGGGAAGAAAAGCAGATGGCCCAAAGTATTTGCAGAGACTCCACATCAGTGTAAATCGTGGATTTAAGGTGGCGCTCCTTGTTCAGTGGGAGGCTTGGATGACAAGTGGGGAGAAATCCTTCACTAAAACGGGCCGCATGCGAAGAGCAACTTATGGTCAAGTCTGCCAGTGGGTCCTGACAGCGTGGAGCATTGTCAAAAAATCCACTATCATCAACGGGTTTCGAAAGGCTGGACTGCTGCATGTTGAAAGGGCAGCATGAGCTCAGCGGGGTATTTGCCTCCGGATGAAAGTGAGGAGAGCGACAATGAAAACGATCCAACATCGGATGAAGCAATTCTGAGGCTATTCAACTCCGACACCGAAGGAGATGGCTTCAGTGGTTTCAGTGCACAGGAGGAGGAAGATAGTGACCAAAGACTTTCTTGGTAGGCCACTGTTTAATTTTTGTTACAAGCCGTGTTTCGTTTAAAGGCTGTGTAAAGTTCATTTGTTTCAATGTACCGGTAGGCACCTGCGGCTTATAGACATGTGCGGCTTGTTTATGTACAAAATACATATTTTTTAATAATTCAGTGGGTGCGGTTTATATTCAGGTGCGCTTAATAGTCCAGCAATTACGGTATTTTAGACAGGTCTAAAGAAGCATGAAATGAAGGAATATTTCATATTTCAGAAGAACAGAATAGCACACTCTGAGTTGTCTTTATGTTAGGTCCTGATGTGGCTATGCCTAATGGCTGTGGGCTACGCTAGTTCATTTAGCAGACAAGATTTGCTTATAATTCCGTGGCGTTATTTTATATTATTTTCTACTATTCAAAATACTATTTTGCGAAGGCTGTACACACTTCAATAGTCTCTCATTCACAATTTGACAAGCAATTCCTCGAATTTCACGACAGCAATCCCCTTTGTGGCCGTAATGCACCCTAAAAACATCCATGCCTTTTGCGGTCCGCGGGGCTGCATTGTGCCCTTCTCCGCGTGTGCTGCGCAATCCGAAGCATCTCTCCCTCACACTGCTCTCTGTCACATGATCGGGTCTTTCTCACAGGCTACATCGGACACATCGGGGACGCAACTGCGCGCGTCCCAATCCAATTCCGAGGTGCATATTGAAGAGGTTTTTTTTCGTCAACTATTAGGAGAGTTGAGAAATAAATATAGTAGGCCTAGCCTATAGAAAGCTGATCCTCCTTTTTTTTAGTAGAGACCATCACTCTGTTTTCTCCCGCATTTGCATAGCCTATAGAAATGTTGCGCAACATGAGCTCATGGGCTCTCATGAAGTGTTTGATTAGACTTTTGATGACATTTGCATTGATGTCAGAGTGATTAGAGGGACAATAGAGTGCTGAGTACCAGGCAGTTAGCAAGTTTGGCAGGCTACTAATGACCAGCAGCAGCATCAGAGCTTGGAGAAGCCTAATTATAGTGACTAAACAGTCATGTGGAATTTGACTGTCTTCATGACTCGTGACCGTCGGTGTTGCGGTAATAGTCACCGCAACAGCCCTAGTACTGTCCAACTAACCAGTGTCTCTGTTTTGTGTTTGAATCTGCAGGTAGCCAACTGAGTAAAGATGACCATGCACTCCTGAGTGCACAGCATCGCTCGTGTTTCCTGCTTTTTCCTGGATCATCATCGGCTCAGTGATGAACCACACCCCTAGCCCCCACATGGCCGAGGCCGCTAAGTCCGGGGCGGGCCTGCTCTGTGGCCTGGGCCTGGGGCCGGACAGGGTCCGCTCTCCTGATAGCCTGACCCACACGCCCAGCCCCACGGGGGGCACCCCCAGCTCCAGCCCTCCTCTGCTGCTCTCCCCTGGCCTGGGCGAGTCTGGGGACTGGGAGAGCCGTGAGGAGCTGCGTCTGAGGGAGCTGGAGGAGGCCAGGGCGCGAGCTGCCCAAATGGAGAAGACCATGCGCTGGTGGTCGGACTGCACAGCCAACTGGAGGGAGAAGTGGAGCAAGGTGCGCTCCGAGAGGAACCGGGCACGGGACGAGGTACGGCAGCTCCGACAGAGGCTGGACGCCCTGACCAAGGAGCTGACAGGCGCAAGGCGGGAGCGGCAGGAACTGGCCTCCGAGAACGAGACACTCAGACAGGAAGCACTGCGTCTCCGTGCTGACCAGGCCTCACCCTCCCACGCCCCCTCAGCACCACCTTCCTCCTCCTCCACCCCATCCTCCTCCCCCTCACAGCCCCTTGTGGACAGTAAGCAGGACAGGGTGGGCGAGGGGCACGGGTCACCAGAACAGGAACCAGTGAGAGATGTGGACACAGATAAACCTGACAGACAGAAGGTGAGAGAATGGTCACACACTCTAGACCCAAACAATGTTAGTAAGAGACACACTCCAGTACTCTATAACCCAGAACAGTCAGAGAATAGGTTGCACAGGGGAAGGTTGGTCTGAGGTCTTGGTAGAAGATAGAGCACCAGTCACTTATTTAGGCCAGTGTTTCATCTTGTTAATGAAGAGCCAGCCAGCAGATATGTCTCAGAGCTTAACCTCCAGCATTGTGCTTCAGTGGGAGCTCTGCTGAAGTGTAGCTGTTGTTCTTAAAATAGAATCCCCCCCCCTGCACAACCCTAACTTCTACCCAGGGGGCACAGATTGGGTACTGCAGCCTTGGAACCCAATTCCCTCTCTATGAGCCTCATATTTTCAGACATTTTGAAGGGAAGGGATAATTCCCTGTTAGACACAGGGAATGAAACAAGCTTCCTGTCACAGAAAAGCCTGTCATCTTGCATGATTGGAAGGCGTTGTAGCTGTTGGTGTCCTCAGATGTACCGTTGTCAATTAGACACACAGTCAAAATAGAAGAAAAAAAACCTCCCTGAGCTGGCTCATCAGGTGTATTCAACTCTTTTAAAACTCGTCGTTGAGAGCTGGACAAGATGAGGTTTCTGTTTTTAGGGAAAACGTGAATCGTGGCAAGGGGTTGTTCAGCTGTATGCATCTCAAGCAGCAGTGAATACAGATCAGTGTCATTAGCAATCTGACTTGACCTTCAGCCAACTCACACATGGGGGGGGGGGGGGGGCTTGCTGTTTCCATGGAAACACTCGACAGATACACTTTCACACCCGTACAGAGCAGGAGGTTCACTTCAGGCATGAAAGGCAATGGCGATAACCGTGCTCATTTTCCCAGTCTGGAGCCAAAGGGAACACAGAAAATAAGTGAATAATGAGAAGACATACAACGCAACCTGGAGGAGAATGTCCAGTCAGATTCTTCCTCAGTGGCTCACCATGGGCCAACATACACACTGAGCTCTCCCTAGGCAAGCAGCTGGCCATTTGTAAACAGCAGCATGAAGCTGAGCTGGGCATTGTGGGGATGCTCACATACAATCCCATTTCCTGCCCCTTCATTGTTCTTTCCCTCAGTCTTACACAGACACGCTGATTGCTTCCACATGTGGCGGGCTGAGTGAGAGGAGCGGCGCTACCCGCTCACCTTCACCTCATACATTAACCTCTAGGTCCCCCTGCTGGCCACCACTGGTAACAGCCTGTGTTTTTCCCTGGTTGTGCTCTTGTGCTCAGCTCTCCCAGTAACAGGAAGTTGGCAAAGGGTCCGGAGCCCTGTGTGGCTCCCAGAGACATGAAGAGACAGAAAGAAAAAGGCAGTGTTTGATTACTCAGTGAAACGCCCCGGGAATTACATTTTTACAGACAGGAATTTGGGATAGGGGATAATATGATAGCTGCTGTACCGGTGCTGTTGAGCTAGGAAAAAACCTGGCTCACTGGTGGGGTTTAGTTAAGAAAAGTAAATATTTGAGTCTAGGAGTCCGCTTCGCTCGAGTGGAGCTGTGATGGCTGACGTCGGGGTTTCAGAGTGGGGTGACTCCCCTGCATGGTTCATCTAATCAAATCAAATGTTATCTGTCACATGCTTCGTAAACAACAAGTGTCGACTAACAGGGAATGAAGTTGCATAGATCCCTCTTCCTCTTTCCTCTCTCCTTTCTGGTCATTCTCCCGGATTCTCCCATTTACTTACGCCATCGGTCCCTCCCTCCCTCCCTTCCACTTTCTCTTTCACCTGTCATTCTGTTCTTTCTATCCCTCCCTTCCCCTAGGAGCTGGAGCTGTTGGAGTCCGTGCTGAGGTCCAAGGCGGAAGGTCCAGACTCGTGGGACGCCCGTAGTGCCAGCAGCCTGCGTTCTGCCCTGAGTCGTCAGGACCGCAGCCGGCTGCTCTGGGATGACATCGCTGCCATGGAGGAGGACCCCGGCAAGATCAACGCCCTCCAGCTCCGCCTCGACGAATCACAGAAGGTCCTGCTCAAGGAACGCGAGTAAGGAGAGGGGATCAAGGGAGTTGGAAGGAAGACCATGTTTAGAGAGGTTGAGGAATGTTCAAGTATGTGAAGGTGCTTTCCTCAGACATACAGTGGGGCAAAAACATATTTAGTCAGCTACCAATTGTGCAAGTTCTCCCACTTAAAAAGATGAGACAGGCCTGTAATTTTCATCATAGGTACACTTCAACTATGACAGACAAAATGAGAAAAAAAATCCAGAAAATCACATTGTAGGATTTTTTATGAATTTATTTGCAAATTATGGTGGAAAATAAGTATTTGGTCACCTACAAACAAGCAAGATTTCTGGCTCTCACAGACCTGTAACTTCTTCTTTAAGAGTCTCCTCTGTCCTCCACTCATTACCTGTATTAATGGCACCTGTTTGAACTTGTTATCAGTATAAAAGACACCTGTCCACAACCTCAAACAGTCACACTCCAAACTCCACTATGGCCAAGACCAAAGAGCTGTCAAAGGACACCAGAAACAAAATTGTAGACCTGCACCAGGCTGGGAAGACTGAATCTGCAATAGGTAAGCAGCTTGGTTTGAAGAAATCAACTGTGGGAGCAATTATTAGGAAATGGAAGACATACAAGACCACTGATAATCTCCCTCGATCTGGGGCTCCACGCAAGATCTCACCCCGTGGGGTCAAAATGATCGCAAGAACGGTGAGCAAAAATCCCAGAACCACACGGGGGGACCTAGTGAATGAGCTGCAGAGAGCTGGGACCAAAGTAACAAAGCCTACCATCAGTAACACACTACGCCGCCAGGGACTCAAATCCTGCAGTGCCAGACGTGTCCCCCTGCTTAAGCCAGTACATGTCCAGGCCCGTCTGAAGTTTGCTAGAGAGCATTTGGATGATCCAGAAGAAGATTGGGAGAATGTCATATGGTCAGATGAAACCAAAATAGAACTTTTTGGTAAAAACTCAACTCGTCCTGTTTGGAGGACAAAGAATGCTGAGTTGCATCCAAAGAAAACCATACCTACTGTGAAGCATGGGGGTGGAAAATCATGCTTTGGGGCTGTTTTTCTGCAAAGGGACCAGGACGACTGATCCGTGTAAAGGAAAGAATGAATGGGGCCATGTATCGTGAGATTTTGAGTGAAAACCTCCTTCCATCAGCAAGGCCATTGAAGATGAAACGTAGCTGGGTCTTTCAGCATGACAATGATCCCAAACACACCGCCCGGGCAACGAAGGAGTGGCTTCGTAAGAAGCATTTCAAGGTCCTGGAGTGGCCTAGCCAGTCTCCAGATCTCAACCCCATAGAAAATCTTTGGAGGGAGTTGAAAGTCCATGTTGCCCAGCAACAGCCCCAAAACATCACTGCTCTAGAGGAGATCTGCATGGAGGAATGGGCCAAAATACCAGCAACAGTGTGTGAAAACCTTGTGAAGACTTACAGAAAACATTTGACCTCTGTCATTGCCAACAAAGGGTATATAACAAAGTATTGAGAAACTTTTGATATTGACCAAATACTTATTTTCCACCATACTTTGCAAATAAATTCATTAAAAATCTTACAATGTGATTTTCTGGATTTTATTTCTCATTTTGTCTGTCATAGTTGAAGTGTACCTATGATGAAAATTACAGGCCTCTCTCATCTTTTTAAGTGGGAGAACTTGCACAATTGGTGGCTGACTAAATACTTTTTTGCCCCACTGTATTATAGCTCGTATTGAATTTGGAGCCATGCGAGACACCTTTCACAATGCATCCGTCCATCATATTTCATGATCAAATTTGCGTTAATGTTGAGTGTATGGAAAGTGTAGACTCGTAACTGCTCTGTCTCTTCTCTGTTCCACCCTGGCTGAGATGCCAGTCTCATAATTTACAAGCAGAGCCTCCTGTTTTTTTGGCCAGAGCTCGGCTCTGGCACCGCTGCAGCTTCCCGCTCTCGCCAACACTACCATCAGCCCCATGATCTTTTCCATTAGAATCATAACTGTTTTCTGAGCTCTCTGGAGGCGTGCTCATTTCCCCGCTGGTGATTGGTCGGCATCTTCAGGTCCACCAATCTGGCAGAGCCCGTCTGTCTGTAAGACTGGTTTCTGTAGGGCTATTCTGCAACATTCTGGACCATTCATTCTGTCAGTGCCATAGGCACCCTGCTGACCTCATGAGAAGACATTTATATTCGCCCAGAATGTTGAAGTCAGCTGTCACTTTTAGCCAACCACGACATCTATCCAACTCGTGTGTGGATGGCATCATGGTTACATAGGATTTTGGGGACACCGGTTCTATCAAGTCTCTTCCTTCAAAAAACATATTGAATAGGCACAGCTATTTTCCTGTATTAAATATTCAGAACTAATAGTGTGTATGTTTTCGATGGTTCTCTGAAGGTTTGGGATCTATCTCTGTTGAATAGTCATCACCTATGTTGCTCGAGCAGTATTTAACCAACTCTCTTCTCTCCCCAGGGATAAGCATGCACTCAGCAAGAGCATAGAAAAGCTGGAAACAGAGCTGAACCAATGGAAACTCAAATACGAGGAGCAGAACAAGACCAAGCAGGAGGCCATGAAACAGGTGAGATTGAGGGTCACTTCTACCTTCCGATCCCTCCAACACCCGTCCAGGGGACGTATACATCAAACAGGGTAAAGGCATCAAACGTCAGCCCTTTGATCCTGGTGGCCTTAGAAGTGTTGACATCATATTGGCCATACCCCCCCATACCTACGTCAATACAGTCTGGCAGACTGGCATTCATCCACCTCACACAGACACACCTGCTGAGACAGCAGCTTCAAAGAGCCAGAGTCGCCGGCTCAGGGTGTGTTTACAGGAGACTGCCACTAGGAGGCACTCTGTGCTCAGAGCAGACAAGCTCTGCTCTGCTCTGTGTGTGTGTGTGTGTGTGTGTCTGTCGATGTTATTGGAAAACCATGAATGGACTGGCAGGGTAGTCAGTGAAGACTGAAGAATCTCTCCGGATATCATCAAGGGAGGAGAGGAGAAGAGGTGGTAGAGGAGATGAGAAGAGGAGAGGAGAGGAGAGATAAGAGGGATGAGAACAGTGAGAGCGGGAATGAATATTTGATGAGAAGGAGAGCGCAGAGAAGGAGAGGTGAAGGTTGAGCTGTGGCAGGTGCGCATTATGTGCCTGGACCACGGTGGGATCTCGGAGGTTAAAGGGAGAAACCACTGTAGCCTCCATAGCTGAGTGAGAACGTCATGTTGTATGGGAGCGTATCAACCTTGAAGGCATCTCAGTTTATAGGAGGAGAGCGAACTAACACTAAGACCATGGATGCCAATATTTTTACCAAGGAGCTTAACACCTATAGATGTTCCTGCTGTCTGGCTGTATCCATCCATCCATCTCTCTCTCTCTCTCTCTCTCTCTCTCTCTCTCTCTCTCTCTCTCTCTCTCTCCCTCTCCTCTCTCTCTCTCTCTCTCTCCCCTCTCTCTGTCTCCCCTCTCTCTCTCTCTCTCTCTCTCTCTCTCTCTCTCTCTCCTCTCTCTCTCTCTCTCTCTCTCTCTCTCTCTCTCTCTCTCTCTCTCTCTCTCTCTCTCTCTCTCAGCTCAACATGTTGAAGGAGGTACACCAGGATGAGTTGGGTCGTATGTCTGAGGACCTGGAGGATGAGCTGGGAGCACGCACTAGTATGGACAAGAAACTGGCCGAGCTACGAGCAGAGGTGAGGCTTAAGCACACAGCCAGTTGGCTTTTAAGCATCTATAATTGGTTGTAATGGATCTCAAATCCCTTTACACTTAATGGGGGTAATTCAGCCCATTCAGCATCAATTGAACTCAAGTTGACACTTGTCTCTAACTGTGACCCACTAGTTGACATGGTGGAAGTGGGAGCTGGCTGGGTGGTCAGTGTGTCCCTCACGTACTAAGTTGTCATTTTTGGAGAGTATATTTCACGCCTGTGGCTTATGGTGGAGTGGAACGAGTCCTCTCCTTTGAAGTGTTCTTTTAGAGCGCCTTCCTCCCATCGCCTGTCCCCCCTCAGAGGAGCGGCCCCCGGGGGCCCGACACCAGTCCACTGTCAGCCCCACGTGCCTCACGCCTCTCCTCTCTTTTCTCTCCCTCTCCTGTATTCTTCCTCATTGCCCCAGCAGCAACTTCCTCCCGGCTCAACGGCGCTCAAATATCAGCCGTGAGAATACACCCTGAGCATGTTTAATGGCTCTGCTCTGGTGGCTGGCAGGCCCGGGCTGAAGGAAAGGAGAGTATGATAAAAATGCTAATGGAGAGCCCCTTCACTTGTCGAGCATTTACAAAGGGTTTTACTGTCACGACCTGGACACTGGTGCTCTGACTGACTGACTGCATATTCCCCTCTGGTACAGCGATTGGTTGATTCAACGTTCCCTCTGACCTCGTTCCTCTCCCTCTGATTTGACATGGTTTTCCCTCCTCCTCCCACTCCTCCTCAGATGGAGCGGCTGCAGGTGGAGAACGCTGCCGAGTGGGGCCGGCGGGAGCGCCTGGAGACCGAGAAGCTGGCGCTTGAGAGGGACAACAAGAAGCTGCGGGCGCAGACGGAGGACCTGGAGGAACAGCTGGCCCGTAAACGGCGGCAGGCGGCCAGTGCCCTGGACACTGACCTCAAGACCATCCAGACTGAGCTGTTTGAGAGGAACAAGGTGAGCGCAGAGAGCAGGAACCCCCCCCCTCCGTGCACCTCTGACTCCCCCTCCGTGCACCTCTGACTCCCCCTCCGTGCACCTCTGACTCCCCCTTGTGTGCACCTCTGACTCCCCCCCTTGTGTGCACCTCTGACTCCCCCTTGTGTGCACCTCTGACTCCCCCTCCGTGCACCTCTGACTCCCCCATTGTGTGCACCTCTGACTCCCCCTCCGTGCACCTCTGACTCCCCCTTGTGTGCACCTCTGACTCCCCCTCCGTGCACCTCTGACTCCCCCTCGGTGCACCTCTGACTCCCCCCTCCGTGCACCTCTGACTAAGGCACATATGGGAGGTTCACTAGTGTGTTCTACCCAGGAGTGGTTTCATACACCCCCCGGCTTTTACCCAAGTACCTACAATTTCATGTAGCTGACTAAACTCCACTTCAAGGTGAATGGAGTTTCTGATGAACTCCACCAAGGGAGTGCCACAAGAGACCAGGCTTTGTGGAATTCAGCTACATCGATTGGCCCAATGTCAATAATTCCAAAAATGTAAATGATGAAACGCTAACCTTGTACCTATGTTTGCCCTCTAGTTGTGTGCTTTTTCTTTGTTTGCTGAAATCCATACTTTCAATAAAGGTGAATCAAATACAACCACAGGCTGTTTCCTTGTTGAGATTCAATTGGCACATGTGCAGTTGCACTGAGTTGCCATCTTACAGCAACAGCAATGAGCAAACAGTCGGTGGTTGTATTTGATGAACGTTTCTTGAAAACTAAACGACGGAACAGCACCCCAAAAGAAAAGCAAAGCTTAAAAGGTGTGTTTTAAGATCTCTTTAAAATATGTCCACAGTGTTGTCCCCCCTCAGGGTCTCTGGCAGGCTATTCCAGAGGCTGGGGGCATAATAGCTAAATGCTGCCTCTAGGTCCTAGGCTCATGAAACAATATCATATAGAATTTTTTATTTAACTAGGCAAGTCAGTTAAGAACAAATTCTTATTTTCAATGACAGCCTAGGAACAGTGGGAAAACTGCCTTGTTCAGAGGCAGAACAACAGAGTTTTACCTCGTCAGCTCAGGGATTCGATCTCGCAATCTCTCGGTTACTAGTCCAACGCTCTAACCACTAGGCTACCCTGCCGCCCCCGATATTTGACACCAGGTATCAATTTGTAAATAAATAAAAAATAGATATAAAAATGTGTCTGAACAGCCTCAATTCGTCAGGGCATGGACCACAAGGTGTCGAAGGCATTCCGTAGAGATGCTGGCCAATGTTGACTCCAATACGTCCCACGGTTGTGTCAAGTTGCCTGGATGTCCTTTGGGTGGTGGACCATTCTTGATACACACAGGAAACTGATGAATGTGGAAAACCCAGCACCGTTGAAGTTCTTGACACACTCAAACCAGTGCACCTGCCACCTACTACCATACCCCGGTCAAAGGCATTGAAATACTTTGTCTTACCCATTCACCCTCTGAATGGCACACATACACAATCCATGTCTCGGTTGTCTCAAGGCTTCAAAATCCTTGTTTAACCTCTCCTCCCCTTCATCTACACTGGTTGAAGTGGATTTAACAGGGGACTTCGATAAGCGATCATAGCTTGCACCTGGATTCACCTGGTCAGTCTATGTCATGGAAAGAGCAGGTGTTCCTACTGTTTTGTACACTCGGGGAGCAACATGTACAGAACATCAAATCGCCTTCAGCGTCATGATAATATCATAAGGTCTGTGGCAAATCCTCCGCCCTACCTGTGACTAGGACATTTACATGCGAGTCATTTAGCAAACACTCTTATCCCAAATGAAATACAGGAGTAACGGCACATCAACAGCTTTTTGTTGTTCGGCTCAGGGATTCCAACCAGAGACGGTTCGCTACCTGGCACAACACACTTAACCTCTGTAGGATTAACAGACGCCATGCCTTCCACCCCGAGGGATACTTATCTGCAAATAGCCTCACATGAACTGGGAGACAGAGAGAGGAGTGGAAAGGAAAGTGAATGTGGAGCACACAGACCGGCAGATGGAGATGGGGGGGGGGACACCTTGAAATCTTCCATTCAAATCTGTCCCCGCCATGCACAGTGCTACACTGCCACAGGACCCAATTATCCCGTGCTGTCCATAAATTCTGCCCATGTCACAGAGATTAAGGACCCTTATCCGTCAAGAGCAGGTGGCCTGTTCCGACTGGGTAGTGTCCTTGTGCACTAGATGACATGAATGCATCATGTTGGATTGGGCTCAGTGCACTGCATGGCATGTAGCCATCCCACCAGTGCTTTTACGCATTACACACTACGGCTGTGAATAATCTCTAGTCGTTAGGTCTCTGCCTGGTTGTTGGACACGTAGGAAATATGCCTCTCATCGGGCACGTACGAAGCATGTGTTCATCAGACAGGGTCTCTAGCTGGCTGCTGTGGAATGAGAGCGCCGTACTCTGTGGCAACTGATCACGGGCGACAGCTCGGGTCACCACTGAGAGAGAATAGAGGAGACGAGAGGATATGCTGCTCTCCCTCCATCTGTCCCTCCCTCCCGCCATTCTTCCCTCTCGATCTATCTCTGTCTGGGTGTAATCTCTGGGTCCAGCTGTGCCCTGTTTGAGGAATCTATGGCGGAATAAAAACATTCGGTGTTGGCTCGTTATGAGCACCGTCCGTCTCTCTCCAGGATCCCCAGATTTATAGACTGGGCCTAAAGCACCCTGCATCACTCGTTCTCTCTCTCTCTCTCTCTCTCTCTCTCTCTCTCTCTCTCTCTCTCTCTCTCTCTCTCTCTCTCTCTCTCTCTCTCTCTCTCTCTCTCTCTCTCCCACATTCTCACTCAACACTCACTCTCCTTTAGCAACTTATTTACTCACTCTTCCGCCCACTTGCTCACTCACTCGTTCTCTCACCCACCCACTCACTCATTCATTCTCTCTCTCTCTCATCCAGTCATTCTCACACACTCTCTGTCAGCCAGGGTGGGGTGGCGAGAGGGAGGAGGTGCAAAAAAGATGGATGGATGAAGGATGGTAGCGAAAGAAAGAGGACAACAGGGAGTAAGTGAGAGTGTGGAGAGTAGAAGACCTGAAAAGAAAAGGCCAAGCACCAAGTATATCAAACCCAGATAAGGAATAGGATGTGTGTGTGTCTCCAGTATACAAATAGGCCAGGTCTGGAGACACCGAGACTGTGTGGCTGATGGATGTCCTTCCCTGTGTGTTGTTGAGGCAGGGTATCGATCGAGACAGGGGGAGAGAAACACGCAGAGCGATTAAGACACTGTGGCGACACCGACAAAAGAACAAAGTGTGATTGATACCAAAATCATACCCATCCCCAGTCCAGGCTTTCTGAACAACTCACGGCCAGCTAGGAGATTGATGTCCTCTGTCGCGGTGCAATTCAAATGGCCTGAGGAGAGAGAGGGGGAATGGGACTGTGTTTGTGTGTGTTCCTGTGTGTTGTCATCCGTCTGGGTGTGTAGGCTACTGTGGGTTTGTTCCCCCTGTGTGTGTGTGTGTGTGTGTGTGTGTGTGTGTGTGTGTGTGTGTGTGTGTGTGTGTGTGTGTGTGTGTGTGTGTGTGTGGTTCCATTGGTCACATTGAAGACAAGTTCAACTGCAGCCTATTGATGAAGAAAGTAAAGTGCAGAGAGAGAGAGAGGTAAAGAGAGGTTTGATACATGTATTTAATCAGAGCTGAGAGCCACAGTGCCGGTCACATCCTGTAGAGCAGGCCAGTGGTTTATCAGTGTGCTGTCTAAGCTGTCTGACACACACTACCACTGTGTTCCCTACAGTCTATCTCTACTCTTCCTCCTCCCAGATGCCTCGTACAAGGCCAAGACCTGTCTCCCTATGTGAGATAGCGTTCTGTCTGTATGTATGTCTGTCTGTCTGTCTGTCTGTCTGTCTGTCTGTCTGTCTGTCTGTCTGTCTGTCTGTCTGTCTGTCTGTCTGTCTGTCTGTCTGTCTGTCTGTCTGTCTGTCTGCCTGTCTGTCTGTGTGAATGCAGTTTGGTGTCGTGTGTGTGTGTGTGTGTGTGTGTGTGTGTGTGTGAGCCTATCAGCAGTACTAACTCTACAGCATCCTTTAAACTGGAATTGTCCTGGTACTGTAGGTTGGCTTTGTTGAAGAAGTGGTTGTGGACTGTTTGTTGGTTGTTGTTGACTTTGATCCATGCTATTTTCTAGGAGGTGAGTCCCTTCTTCGTAGTGCCAGTCTGTAACAATGGGCCGTCAATGGCCCGTCAATGGGCCGTCCCTCTAGCCAACTGTGGCCCAGCCAAGAAGCACACACCCTTTACCGTCGCCAGCATCCCCACTGAGATCTGGCTTACCCTACCGTCTCACCATCTGTGTGTGTGTGTGTGTGTGTGTGTGTGTGTGTGTGTGTGTGTGTGTGTGTGTGTGTGTGTGCGCGCTCATGCATATGTGTCTGTCTGTGCGCGTGCCTGTGTGTGTGTCTGCGTTGCAGGTAGTTAATCATGAAGCCTCTGTAGATGATTATAGACTGCTACATATGCTGAAGGTGACAAGGAGAACTGCTCGGCTATATATTAGAATATTATACACCAGGCTTCATCTTTGATGCTCGATGAATAAGATGAATCCCCCTATGGGCAGAGACAAGCCCCTGCCCTCACTGACACACACACGCGCGCGCACTCGCGCACACACACACACACACACGTACAGTTTAACCCCGATCTCTGTCTCTCACACACAAGGACTTACACTTACTCACACGTTTCTCTCATTTCTCTGCCAACACTGCGTTCTTCCACATTATGAAGCCCTAGTAAACGATGTGACACATGTTCAGATGCCAGTACAGAAATTATATTTAATATAGAGCGCAGCGGGATTCTGTTGCAGCTTCATACACAGATCCAGACATCTGTGCGTAAACAAATCTTAGGTTAAAGATGAATGTGGAAGCACAGTTCCTAGTACTGTGTGAAGCGGCTGTGGGAGACAGAACAGGCAGAGAGAGAGAGAGAGAGAGATGTGTCAACAGTAACCTTGGGAAAATCCTCTGCATTATCATTAACAGCATACTCGTACATTTCCTTAATGAAAACAATGTACTGAGCAAATGTCAAATTGGCTTTTTACCAAATTACCGTACAACAGACCATGTATTCACCATGTACACCCTAATTGACAACCAAACAAACCAAAACAAAGGCAAAGTCTTCTCATGCTCTGTTGATTTAAAAAAAAGCCTTCGACTCAATTTGGCATGAGGGTCTGCTATACAAACTGATGGAAAGTGGTGTTGGGGGTAAAACATACAACATAAAATCCATGTACACAAACAACAAGTGTGCGGTTAAAATTGGCAAAAACTCACACATTTCTTCACACAGGGTCGTGGGGTTAGACAGGGATGCAGCTTAAGCCCCACCCTCTTCAACATATATATCAACGAATTTGCGCGGGCACTAGAAAAGTCTGCAGCACCCGGCCTCCCCCTGCTAGAATCCGAAGTCAAATATCTGCTGTTTGCTGATGATCTGGTGCTTCTGTCACCAACCAAGGAGGGCCTACAGCAGCACCTAGATCTTATGCACAGATACTGTCAGACCTGGGCCCTGACAGTAAATCTCAGTAAGACCAAAGTAATGGTGTTCCAAAAAAGGTCCAGTCACCAGGACCACAAATACAAATTCCATCTAGACACTGTTGCCCTAGAGCACACAAAAAACTATACATACCTTGGCCTAAACATCAGCGCCACAGGTAACTTCCACAAAGCTGTGAACGATCTGAGAGACAAGGCAAGAAGGGCATTCTATGCCATCAAAAGGAACATACATTTCAACATACCAATTAGGATTTGGCTAAAAATACTTCAGAATCAGTCATAGAGCCCATTGCCCTTTATGGTTGTGAGGTCTGGGGTCCGCTCACCAACCAAGACTTCACAAAATGGGACAAACACCAAATTGAGACTCTGCACGCAGAATTCTGCAAAAATATCCTCCGTGTACAACGTAGAACACCAAATAATGCATGCAGAGCAGAATTAGGCCGATACCCACTAATTATCAAAATCCAGAAAAGAGCCGTTAAATTCTACAACCACCTAAAAGGAAGCGATTCCCAAACCTTCCATAACAAAGCCATCACCTACAGAGAGATGAACCTGGAAAAGAGCCCCCTAAGCAAGCTGGTCCTGGGGCTCTGTTCACAAACACAAACACACCCTACACAGCCCCAGGACAACAGCACAATTAGACCCAACCAAATCATGAGAAAACAAAAAGATAATTACTTGACACATTGGAAAGAATTAACAAAAGAACAGAGCAAACTACAATGCTATTTGGCCCTACACAGAGAGTACACAGTAGCAGAATACCTGACCACTGTGACTGACCCAAAATTAAGGAAAGCTTTGACTATGTACAGACTCAATGAGTATAGC